>NC_142867.1:113910000-114062500 GCF_051225735.1 Oryctolagus cuniculus | reverse complement strand
GCAGGGAGAAGAGATGAGGGGAAGCCACAGAGTGGGCACATTTCAACAGGCAATGAAGTTTTCCAGTGTTTTCTTTCAACATGGTCATTCTCACTCCATGGAGAGTCACTCAGTTACCAATCATAAGGAGGCAAGAAGCAGCTGAGACAGAGGCACCTCGGCCTCAAACCGGCCGCCTGCAGACGGGGCTGCTGTCTCTCCCTGCACCCCGTACACAGCCACAGGACACGCCCTCCCAGGAAAGTCACCAGGTCACAGCTTCTCCTTCCGGCTACCCTGCCAGGAGCCCATGCGGCTCTGGGGAAGCAGCTGCCACCAGGGCTGCCACACGCCTTGTGGGGCACAGCAGGAAGTGGCTCTGGCGAGCGGCAGCCTCACCTTATTTTGCTTCACATGGGTGAGTGGCTTTGAACAAGTTCGGCTGGAAACTGGCCACGGTCTAGAGAACTCTCTGCAGCAGGGATCAAGGTGATTTGGTTTCCCAGATGTGCACTGCAGACACACCACGGGCTGGAGGCTGCCACACTGAAAGCCAGAATCCTTTCCCCCAGAGCTCGCACCCCATGAGGGGCACAGACAAGCCCCTGGCTAATGGTGACGCAAGGTTAAGTGAGAGAACTCAGCGAGTCCTGTGAAGGCCTATCCAGCGTGAGACATCAGAAAGGACTGCATGGACGAGGCAGGCCTTGAGGGACAGGCAAGACTTCCCTATTCAAAGGACATCCCAAGTCTAGGGTAATTTTGAGTTTGGACACAAAGAAAGGTGGTGGGGGGAGGCACAGCATGGGTCTGTGACAGTCTCGAGGGCCTGAAGAAATTATTAGAAAACAGGGCTGAGAAATGCAGATGATGGACAGCCCTGAGTGCACACAGAGACCTGAAGGCCAGACCATAGGGGTTCAAGGAGGGTGGCGGCTCCGGGGACACTTGGCATGCATCCCAAACTAGAGCAAGGGGGATCCAGCTCCACCCACAAGCAGCCGCTCCCACCCCAGGAGTGAACCCATCCAGTGGAGTCCGTCCAAGAACACTTCCCCTAGTGGGCACCACCTGATCCAGCTTGGAACCCTTTCAGCACCCACAGCCCTGACGTGGGCAAATACCGCTGCGCTTGCTCCCGTGCGGCTTCCACAGGCTCTCACTCCCTTTCGTGTGCGCAGTCTCTCCCTACACGCAGACTGTGAACTTCCCCGGGACGTGTGGTGTGCGTTTTCTCTTGTGTTTCCTCCCTAGGCTCTAATGTAAATCGCCACATTCTACAGAAGCCTAATTAAGTCTGAGTGGAAGAGGTGCTCCATGTTCTGAAAGCAAACACCACTGTATGCAAATGCGAGGTTATAAAATGATGATCCTCTCAGGATTTCCATCAGGATAACATTCCCTAGAAATAGCACAGCCTATTTTCCTGCTCCCGAACCATCGTGGTTATTGGGAAATGGAGCACTCTCCGTTTGAAAAAAAGACTTCTCAAAAAATGTATTCCATGGTTTTCTGCAGCACATTCAAGAATCTAAAAATCTTCCTGCTGTGGCCAGGGAGTGCAGTGGAGGATGGCCCAGGTGCTTGGGCCCTGCACCCCATGGGAGACCAGGAAAAGCACCTGGCTCCTGACTCCTGCCATCGGATCAGCACGGTGCGCCGGCCGCAGTGCACCGGCCGCGGCGGCCATTGGAGGGTGAACCAACGGCAAAAGGAAGACCTTTCTGTCTCTCTCTCTCACTGTCCACTCTGCCTGTCAAAAAAAAAAAAATCTAAAAATCACATAGCCAGCCACAGAACCTACTGCTGTTTATAATAGCTCGATCTGTGCAGGAGCATCTGGTCTGTGCCAAGCGCTGAGATCAGTGGTTTGCATGCCTTACCCCAGTTAGTTCATTCAGGACTCCCGGGACTGGATGCTGGGGATACTATTGCTAACACCGCTCTTTCCGTAATGAGGGCCCCGATGCCCAGAGGGGCTCAGTGCCTAGGGTGATGCTGGACGGGCAGCATTTACACCCGTGGCTAGCTGGGTCAGGCACCTTCTCGGAACCATCCATCAATGCCACCTCTCCTCTCCTAACCAAAAGGCAGCATTTGCTGAATTCATACGTCTCATAAGGGAGAGTCTCATAGGGACTATCTGACTCATGTATGTGCCTGTTCTCCTTCCCTACTCTAAGTGTTTCTACTGAAAATTCTCTCTTCCTGCCCTTCCGCAACACTCCCCCCACCCACCCCACCTCAACTCTCCATCACTCACCCTAAGCCTCTATCTCAGTCCTGGATCTCCCTTGCCAGTTCCTTTGTCACCGTCTCCCTGCCCCGGCGTAGCCTCCTGGCTCTTCTATTCCCTGCTGCTAACTCGGTTGATCCTTCCACACAGCTTCACCCATCACCTCTAAGAACAAGCGTGCAATGACAACTATAGTTGGGATGTGGTTTGTCCCTTGTTGGGAGGCGGTGGGATGGGCCTACTGGGAGGTAACTGGGTCTGGCTCACTGGGGGGCTCTGCAGCTGGAAGGATTAACGTCATTCTCAAGAGCCCACTTTAGTTCTCTCGAGAAGGTTGCCATAAAAGAGCAAGAGCAGCCGCTCCCTGCTCTCGGGTTCCCGTCTTGCCATAAACCTTCTCCAGTCCACACATGCTCCAGCACAGTGCCATCCACCAGGGTCTGATTTAGGCAAGAGGGCCCTCAGCAGAGGCTGAATCAGTGAAGCCGCCTCACCCTGGACTCTCAGCCTCCGTAACAGTGAGTGAGCTCAGGGAGCCTCTCCTCTCCATAAAGCACACAGCCTCGGCGGGTTTGTTGCAGGAACAGAAAAGACCACTGCGTTGACTTTCAGATCTGCAGGCTACCCCGTCATGTGAGAAGTCCACTTATTACCTTCCTGATCTCAGCATCTCCCCTTCACCATGTCTAAAACTGTATTCTTCAACCCCTCCCTGGTGCCACGTTCCACCGATGCTACACCTTCTCCTAGCCCCGTGACTGGTAACTGAGGTCGGGTTTGTACTCCATTCCCTCCCTTCAGCCTTCCCTTTCAATCAGCCGCCTTCCCTGCCATGTTTTCCTTTAAAACCATTTTCAGGGGCCGGCGTTGTGGTACAGCAGGTTAAGCCACTGCCTGCAATGCCAGCATCCCTTACAGGCACCAGTTCAAGTCCCAGCTGCTCCACTTCTGATCCAGCTTCCTGTTAACACGCCAGGGAAAGCAGTGGAAGATGGCCCAAGTGCTTGGGCCCTTTCCCTATTGTAGGAGACCTGGATGAAACCCCTGGCTCCTGGCTTTGGTCTAGCCTAGCCCCAGCCATTGCAGCCATTTGGGGAGTAAACCAGCAGATGAAAGCTTTTTCTTTCTCTTTCTCTCTAACTCTGCTTTCAGCTAAATAATAGAAATGTCTTTACAAAAATCATTTTCAAAATCTGCCCCTTACTTTTTATTCCAGGGCAACCAGCAAGGCAGTGAATATATTTCAGGCTATGAAATACTTGGAGGGTGGTATTAGGTTTGAGGGACTGATTGAAAAACTTTGCTGCCACATAGTCCCCTTTCTAGATCCTTCTCTAGTTTCTCCCCTCCATCCCATCATGCATATTGCTGGGAGACACGTTTCCGAACAAGACACTATTCCGTCACTCCATACTCATTCTTCCATGGCTCCCCATGCCCTTCAAGGTAAGACAATCTGTTTCCTGTTGAGATGGACCCCACAGACCTTGCAAAGCAGCTCAGTGCACACTCTGTACCGGTGGGTAGTCAGTCTCCTCACTTTCCTGCATGGAAACCACACATCCTGGACGTGCCTGGAAGTCTCTACCCAGACCCTTCTCCTGTTTAAGGGCCCCACCAACTCTGCCCCACCTACAGCACTCGCATGCCCATCCTGGAGGCACCACTCCTAATCACAAGTACCCACAGAGGCTTTGCCTCTCTGATCCAACCTCACTTCACCTCCACCCAGCTCTAACTGTTTCATTTTTCCCTTGTTTCTTCAGAGAGACAATGAGAGTGCGAGCTCCCACACCCTGGTTTACTCCCCAGACTCCCACATCGACTAAGGCTTGGTCGAGCCAATACCAGAAGCTGGGAGCTCAGTCCAAGCCTCCCACGTGGGTGGCAGGAAGTCAGTCACTGGAGCCTCCCAGAGTCTGCAGCAGCAGAAGGCTTGAATCAGGAGCCAGAGCCCGGAATCAAAGCCAGGCATCCCAGTGTGGGATCTGGATGCGGGATGTGGGATGCGGGATGCGGGATCTGGGATGCGGGAGCCCATCGCTCAGCTCTCATTAGCTGCAAGCTCCCTTCATTGTTGATGCTTCGTGCTGTTATGTAGCATGCACACAAGGCAGGCACGGGATGATCAGTCCGCTTGTAAGGCCCTATACGTCCTGGCTGCCAAGTTTCCTGAGGGCCAAGCCCACAGGTTTGCCAACAGAGCTGGCCTACTGTGTGCTTCCTCACTGCAACTGTAGGAGCTTCCTCACGCTCCCCAACCTCCCCAACCCGGTGTGCAGCCACTCAGTATTCCAGAGGAGCTTCCTCCTTTGGCTGAAAGTTGTGTTTCCTCTGAAAATACAAACAGCTGGGGGAAGGTAGCAATCAGAGCTACAGGAGGTAACGACAGGATTTCTCCCAGCTAAGAGTGGAGACACCAGGAGGAGGAGGCAGCGCACCAGGGAAGAGCCCTCCAGGAGGGGGCGGGGGGGGGGGGGCAGGGGAAAGAGAAGAGCTTCACCACTTGGCCCAGGCCTAAACGCTGCCTGGGAAAGGGCAGGATCGGCTTGCACACCTGCAGCGGTCAAGGCCCTGAAGCCCACCTGCACGTGCAACAGGCTCTTCCCCAGAGCCCCAGACATCTCTCCACACCGCTTCACTAAGCATGGGCACTCACAAGGCTGGTACAACTGCTGCATGGCCAGAGTTGCACGCTGGTTCAGGGAAGAGCACCCAGCAGGCTGAGAAGGAAGTGGGACTGCTGGCTAGCGTGAAAACAGACCCGAGCACACCAACACCCCCGCCAGGCAGAGCCTCGGGACAGGAGCAGGCTGTCCGACTCCCGCCTTCCCTCCTGTCCACAGGCACTCGTTCCCCCAGGACGTCCACACTGCCCTTTCCTAACACCCAATCCGCTCAGATCAGCTGCCAACTCTCATTTCAACCGTTTCCAAGGCTCCTCGACAGCTCCTAGCATTTGCACCCAGGGGCCTCGCAGGAGGCCAGCACCCTGCTGCCGACAGCAAGGCGCCCGGCCTTGGGTGAGCTCGCTCAGGAAGTGGTAGGTCTGGTAGGGCAATTTGCCTTGCAGAGGACAAAGGTAAAAGTCACAAAAGCATTCAGCACAGTAAGAGTCATCACTTCCTTCCTGAGCCATCAGGGGAGGGTCACAGCCATCTCTGGGGAATCAGAACTCTCCAGAGGAGGCCACCTCCCTGTTCGCTCGGCCTGCTCTGGGCCCCAGCTCCAACTGTCAGTAAGCTCTCCCAGACAGCAGCTTCTCTTCGTCCTCCTGACCCTCCACCCATCCCACTCCGGGGCCTCTCCCTCTCCCCCAGGAGGGGAGATCCCAGCTGCACCCCTCTAGAAGACAGACAGCGCTTGCTTGGCCTACACCTCCATGCAACCCCTGAGCTCCCTGGGTGCACTCATCCCTGGGTGCTTCCCTCTCGTTCCAACACCTCTGCACCTTCTCAGGCCCACTGCTGCCAAAGCCCCCGACTCCATGCCCGCCCCGAGCCTCCTCCTGCAGCTCCAGGACCATCTGTCACATCTTCTCCTCAGCCACCACTCACCACAACGCGCAACGGCAGGAAGGAAGGGGCACCTGCGTGTACACAGCTGTGCGCCGAGCTGGGAGGGGAGGCCAGGACCGTTGGAGCTGAAAGGGGCGCTATGCAGAGAGACAACGGAGCAGACTCAAGGCCACAGTGTCAACAAGGGTTCAGCAACAGGGGTGGGGGGGGTGGGGGGGTGATAACAGCGAGATAAGAACAACCTGATACAGCGAGTAACACAAGTGTGATCTGACTCTTGAGAGGCAAGGGACAAGGAAATCTACACAGGAGAGGCAGCCCGCCAGCCAGCTGGACCCAGGACACGGCTCCAGAGGCCGGTGGGCAAGGCGGCCCCCACACCACCAGCATGACCCCCTCTGGGAGCTCCCCCTCCAGGACCAGCCCCGGCTGGCCCCAGGGCCATGGAGGGGAGACACGGAGGCTCGCCCTCTGGTCTGCCGAGCCAGTGCCCTCCAACACAGTCTCCTTGCCTTCATCTCAGAAGGGAAAGTGCTCACGGCAGAGTTGGGCAAGAGTGTGTTTGCTCCTCCTCTCTACTCCGCTGAGATCAGGGCTGATACTGAACCAGTCTGTGCCAGTAATGACTATTCCCCTGCTTACAAAACAATCGTTCTGACCAGTTGGTAAACAGCACTGCCCTGAAATCCGAGAGCGGCCCCTCCTAAAGCTACAGAGGCTTGGCCCTTCTTAGCAGGTCCCCCAATCTCGCAACTAGAAGGTTAAAGCCTGGACAGCCCAGCAGGGGACCTCTGGGATGCCTGCTTCCTGCAGACAGGGGCTGCTGTATTCTGCAGGCAGGCCCCGCTAGGGGACCACCAGCAAGCGGGAGGACCTGCAACGGAGACCCCGTGGGTCTTGCTGGCTGGCTCCTTTCTGAGGGAACACCCACCGCAGGTAGCTTAAACTACTCAAGTGTCTTTCTGGTTTTCTACAAAGGGTCTTTCCCTAACAGGGGTGAGCAATAGCCCAGCCCACGGGCCCTATCAGAGCTGTGAAATCATTTGCTCTGGCCCTGTCAAGGCAACTGTAGGTGGGACTCAAAATTCAACCAGTCTGCAGAGGCAAATTTTTACACTGATGATTTCATATGCATCACTAATGATGTTACAAGTATCCCAATGGCCCTTGGCAGACAAAAGGCTCCCCACCTCGACTAGCAGCAGACGTGGAACCCTGGAAATGAGCTAGGCTATACAGACTGGGGAAGAAAGCAGCCAAACATCTGCATACTTCAAAAAGTTCACAGAGAATGGAATTAGAAGGTAAGTTCATCTGGGTGCAAAAGCAAGGTTGAAGTCATTCTTTTCAGAGTATGCATTATCCATGACCCTTCAAAGCTCCCCTTTACAACTCTCAGACCTAACAGCTACTGGACCAAGACTGCCCAGTTCCTGCCTCCTCTGTCCCCTGCCTGGGGGTCCAAGGTCAATGCCTCCTCCAGTTCTGTCTTAGGCAGGAGGTTCTAACCCTGGGGAGCAAGCACCCAGGGCAGTGGGCTGGGAAGACAATACAGAGGGCACTGCCATCGCTGCCATCCTGCCTTTCTTTTCTGCATTGACAGAGGTTCAGAGAGCAGGAGAGGAGCAGTGCACGCATGCACGCCTGTGCACACGCACACACAACCAGACATGCAACAGCTGCTCTCGGAAGACACACATTTGACTGTATCTGGGCATCATTTTTGCCACCTGTGGGTCAGGCAATTTAATAGCTGGAAGATTTTCTGGTGTCCAACCTGCCACTGTTTGTCTAGAAATCCAGCCCGACCAGGTCTGATTCTCATAGACCCACCCCGAGAACTGTGCTGTCACAAACGCTCGGGTTAGCAACAACAGCAACAACAACAACAACAACAAGTTCTGGGAGGCAGTGACGCCAGGAAGACCTCAAGGACTGCATCTCCCAGCGCCCGCTCCAGCGGAGTGAGCGTCCCAAGCCCAGCCCTGCGCAGACAGGGCCCTGGGGACAGTCGCGTCCTTACCCGTTTGTTGTCCGCAGGGCTGTGGTAGAACTGGGCCACCACAGCCTCTGTGTTATTTCCCGCGCCGAAGTTCAATTTCTCTGAAATCTTATTGAATGATTTTCCATAGTCATAAGACACGTACACCTGGAAGACAGAGAAGGGAAGGCAGAGAAAAGGGTCAGTGAAAAATCTAGCAGAATAGCTCTCTCGCTGCTCCACTCCCAAATGTCCCACACCCTGGGACTCTGAATGTGGCTTCCGCGATACTAGTCCCTGATGTCCTGAAATTACAGAAATTACCAGAAAACCCCCCAAGGAGAAGCACGCACCTCCTCGGCTGGCCCCAGGCATGCAGGGAGCGCCACAGCCACCGCCGCCTGGGATACACTTGCCCCTTTTCCAAGGCCAAGGCGAGTCCCCAGGGCAGGAGGCCAAGGAGAGAAACAGTGATAATAACCTCACCACGCTCGCTTAACTGTTTAACAAATGACAACCAGAGGCAGAGAGAGTGTGGTCGTCCAAGGGAAAAAGGGTTGGGAATTTGTTTTGCCATCTGTTGAAATGTCGCCCAAAGGTAATCCAATCCTTCATCCCACATCTGGGAAGTCCTGTCCTTACCCACAAAAGGAAAACCCTCCCGTGTCCCCACCACACAGTCCAGGAGATGAGATACGGTGTGATGAGATGTCACGCCGGAATCCCTTCTCCCGCGCGGGGAGGAGGGGCGAGGATTCCGGAGGACCTGTGCCAACACACCCGGCTGCTCCCCTGCTTCCGGGTTTTTAGCCTTGCAGAAAGCAGCAATGAGACACAACCGTCACTCATCGCTGCTGGCTGTGTGCAGATGCAGAACTAACCTCTTCAAAGGCAGGCAAGTAACTCACTACAACCTTATGTGGCAAATGCCGTGATTAAAATCCCTTTACAGAGGCCAGTGCTTGATGTAGCAGATAAAGCCGCTGCCTGCAGTGCCGGCATCCCATATGGGCGCCGGTTTGAATCCCAGCTGTTCTACTTCCGCTCCTGCTCTCTGCTATGGCCTGGGAAAGCAATACAGGATGGCCCAAGTCCTTGGGCCCCTGCACCTGCATGGGAGACCCAGAAGAAGCTCCTGGCTCCTGCCTTCGGATTGGCACAGCTCCAGCCATTGTGGCCATCTGGGGAGTGAACCATCAGATGGAAGACCTCTCTTCTTCTTCTCTCTCTGTATAATTGACTTTCAAATAAATAAATCTTTGTAAAAGAAAATCCCTTTACAGCTATGACAACAGGGGCAGATGAGATCAGTCACCTGCCACGGGTCCAGCCCAGGCTGCCTGCCTTCAGCGTCAGCAGTGCAAAGCCACTAAACCACCTTGGGTCGGGATGATGTGATGGGCAGTTGTCAGAGATTCTGGACCCACACTTGACCACCTGTGAGACAGGAACATAATTAATATCCTCAGCAGGCTAAAAACAAGCCTGGTAGATGAATATAGTAAGAAGCTGGTCATCTCTCAAATGGTTTAAAGAAGAAAGGATTGAGGTAAGCAATAAGGGGAAGTGGCAGAATCCCTAGAACAATGGGAACTATTAGACTGATCTCAGGAGGTGTGTCCCCAGCCATCCCCCCTAGGCTCAACAGTGCCCGTGTTGAGGGTTTCCGGCGAACCTGGTAGCGTGCCATGCACACTGGGCATGTCAACCTGTGTTTGTAAACATGACCCGATGAAAACCCAGGACAGCAGGTCTGAACGAAGGGAACCGAGGCCACATGTATTTAACAGGTGTCAAGTCGGAAGCAGCAAAACGGACTCTGCCTTCATGAGGGTCTCAGTGGGAGGAACGGTGAGGGACACACAGCCAAGCTTCCTGACCATGAAACACGCAGATCGGGGCTGCCACACAAGCAGCTTCAGGGACCCAGAAGTGTGGAAGCTCAGAGAATCCGTGTGGGGGCAAGACCGAGTGGAACGGTCTCACTTCCACTCTCCTGACCGTGCAGGGACAGGAACAGCCCTGGTTTGGTTCAGGCATTGTGTGAAGCAAGCTGATGGCCTCTCAAGAAGGGAACTAAGACGCCCTCCAGCTCCAACACCTCCCAACTGAACAATCGATGTGTTTCTTTCGCGAGTACAAGTGCAACGATACACTGACAACAGCATTCTGCAGTACACAGTACTCCTTTGTACACAATCTCTCTCTTCATCTTAAAGACCCAGCGAGTGGATCCAGGTTAGGGCACCCTGCTCCACAGCAGAGTACTTGAGTTTGATGCCTGGCTCTGGTTCCCAATTCCGCCTTCCTAGTAACACGGACCCAGGAGCCAGTGATGACAGCTCAAGTAATTGGGTTTCTGCCACCCGTGTGGGAGACCTGAACTGAGTTCCCAGCTCCAGCTTTAAGCGCCCCCCACCCCCGCCAACCCCAAACCACACAGATGTGTGGATACTTGCAGAGTAAACCAGCAGATGAAGGACTCTCGCCTCCCTCCTCTCTGGCCCCCTGGCTCTCTGCTTCTCTCTCTTTCTCCCTGGCTCTCTGGCACGCTCTCGCTCGCTCGCTCCTTCCCTCCCTCCCTCCCTGGCTCGCTTGCGCTCTTGCTCTCTCTCTCGCTCGCTCGCTCTCTCTCTCTCTCTCCCCCTGGCTCTCTGCCTCTCAAATAAATAGACAATAAAACCCCTGCGAATTAGTCTCACCCTCAGTTGACCAGCAACAACACAGGTACTTATCAAGGCTTTCTGGAAGGAGCAAGTACCATTTTAAACCAAAGGGTAAGTGACTGCGTTCCATGACTATGAGCGGGCTGAATGATTCACGAGTGACTGAGACACAGGCATTCCCCACACTGCAGGAACTGCATCAGGGACACCCATCCCCAGACACCAAAATCCATGGATGTGTAAATCCTTTACAGAAATGGCCAAGTATTTACATTGAACCTGGGCACATTCTCCCATATACTTTAACTCACCTCCAGATTACTTAGAATATCTAAACAGGCCGGCGCAGCGGCTCACTAGGCTAATCCTCCGCCTAGCGGCGCCGGCACACCGGGTTCTAGTCCCGGTTGGGGCGCCGGATTCTGTCCCGGTTGCCCCTCTTCCAGGCCAGCTCTCTGCTGTGGCCAGGGAGTGCAGTGGAGGATGGCCCAGGTGCTTGGGCCCTGCACCCCATGGGAGACCAGGAGAAGCTCCTGGCTCCTGCCATCGGATCAGCGCGGTGCGCCGGCCGCAACGCGCTGGCCACGGCAGCCATTGGAGGGTGAACCAACGGCAAAGGAAGACCTTTCTCTCTGTCTCTCTCTCTCACTGTCCACTCTGCCTGTCAAAAAAAAAAATCTAAACAGTGCAAACGCTACATAAATAGTTGCTAAAGTGTACATATATGGGTGTGTCTATATATGTTCAACACAAAGCAATTTTTCCCAGGTATTTTCAATCCATGCTTAGTGGAATTCTCAGATACACAGACTCCCCCAGGGCGAGGGCAGGTGTGGGGGGAGGCCTAAAAGGTACAGGAAACACTTCCACATCCGGCACTGTTCCGGGTGCTCAGGCACTGCCTCTCGCTGGCTTAATATGCAGCAAACGACCCAGCAGGACACTGGGTAGAGTCAAGATAAGCAACATCTATTGTTTCCTTTCATAGACTTAACACAGGAACTGTTCACAGGATCACACTGGCTACAAGCTCGTCAGGTGAGGATTATTCTTTGTTCTTCCCCCTCTGTTTAAGAACAAACCCTCCAGGGTTCCAGCCTCCACATCCCTCTCTTTCCTACACTGCATACGCGTGGCCTTGGCCACTCTCCAGCACTCACACAGGCCCTCCCAGCATAGGTTCTCTCC
Organism: Oryctolagus cuniculus; assembly: GCF_051225735.1. Taxonomy (NCBI): domain Eukaryota; kingdom Metazoa; phylum Chordata; class Mammalia; order Lagomorpha; family Leporidae; genus Oryctolagus; species Oryctolagus cuniculus. Next base: position 114,050,932 of record NC_142867.1, on the reverse strand, counting down.
CTTCTGGGCTGAGGCCCAGGTTCTTGGTCTTCTTCAAGGCAGGCTGGGATGGCGACAGCTCCAGCACCACCTCCTCCTGCCTCTGAGTCATCATTTATTTTTGCATTAACTTTTCACATCAGAGCTCCTTGGCTGCCTCTGCCAGTTCTCCAGTGCCATTTGTGTACACACGGAGGAAATGTCTGCCACCCGATTTATTAACTCTGGCCATGAAGTGTGCTTTCCATTTTATTCCAGAACAGTTTATCACTTCAGATGTCCAACGGGCTCTCAGTGCGCCACATCCAGACCTCCAGACAGAGGAGGGTTCCCACAGGCTGGCGGCACTGAGGAACAGCAACCCTGGTTTATCTGGGATGCAGGGGGAACTAGGAGGTGCGGTGTTCAGTTCCAAGGCCCTTATGGTCATGCCACATCGTCACCCACTTGGCAACCCCGACACCCCCACTGACACTCTGGATGCCCTCACACAAAATCCTCTGCGCCTCTGAGCTCCTGTATGCCCACAACACCAGAAGGCAACCGTTAGAAACAACTTTTCCAAGATAAAGATCTTAAGTGTTCATTTATTTGAGAGGAAGACAGACAGACAGCGTTCCCATCTACTGGTTCGCTCCTCAAATGCTCCTGACAAACAAGGCCGGGCCAGGAACTCAACGTAGGTGTCCCATGCGCATGGCAGGGGCCCAAGCACTTGAGCCATCACCTGCTGCCTCCCAGGATGCACTCCAGGAGGAAGCTGGATAAGAAGAAGAGCTAGAACTCAAACCTAGGCACTCAGATATGGGATGTGAGTGTCCCCACAGCTAGGCCAAATGCCCGCCCCATGCCCCATGGCAGCGAGTTTTTTAAATGCCTAAAAACCATGAAGACTCCTCAATACAGGTAGTACAGAGTGAAATCCAGGCAGCAACTAGTCTAAGCACAGGTGCTTACAGAGAGCCTCACGGGGCCACCAGAGTCCCACGTGGCTGGCTGCGGCCACAGCTACTGACTGCAGACTTGGGTCACGTCGATAAAAGGGCCAAAGGCATTGCCCCAAACACGTCTTGTGCTGCCCTGGAGCACTGCCCCATGGCTGCCCCACACGCACCAGCTCAGACCCACGCTGCACAAAGGCTGCCCAGCCCCACATCCAGCCCTTCCGCCCTCCCTCTCCGTGGCTGCCCTCAGCCAACTCACTAGGAAACAACCCCTGGGGCTCCCTCCAGCCCTTACCTCTGAACACATCCACCCCCAGCAGTGGACAGACAGAGGAGGGTCTCAGGGAGCTGAGAACTACAAGTGTAACCTTAGGCTGAGGTGAAAGTGCGAGCAAGCTCAGCAGGGGGTTTCCTCTGCCTATCACACAGATGACCACGGGGCTACAGCAAGTTGTTCTGTCCACAGCCCCACCCTGTCCCCATGACCCGGCTCCCCGATGCAAGGCAGGGGCTGTGCCTCTTCCGCGTAAGAGTTCTGGGGTAGATGCCACAGACTTTGGACCCAGGGCCAGCTTTGGCTTACACATGTTTTACTTGGCTCCCATGGTGTTTGCAAAAACTATACGTTAGCTGCCAACTTGTAAAACTCAGCAATTTTCACATAAAAATCCAGACCTCTGGACTTCTCTTAAAAATAAATAAATAAATCAGAAGATCTGGAAAAACATCAGGCCCTGCAATGCGCATGGCAACCAGAGTCTAGAACAGCCTAGAACAACCTAGAATAGCTACAGCACCCTTAAAAGTATTGCTTCTACAGTTTGTCAAAGTCCCCTGCCCTCCCTAGCGCCCCTCCCACACAGAGACCAAGTGTTAATCACCACATTCAAATTAAGATCAGGTGACTGTTTCTAGAATCTGGTTCTAGAAAAAATTGGGAGAGACCAATTTCCTCAGTAGAGGTAGCCTCACTCCTGTCCTTTACCTGCCTGGCCTCTCCCAGGCCTTTGAGTTTGTAACCCTTTTCTCTGCAAAGCACCTACCCTGATAAACATCTCTATGGCCAACTATCAGGGCCGGTGTTAAGTCGCCACCTGAGACATCAGATTCATCCATTATTTTTCCTGGCACAAGAATCCCAGAGAATCAGGAAAGGGCATGTCAACAGCACCGAGCAGCACCCAGAGCCACACAAATACTCACATCACTGCTCCTGGGCCTGGCCAACGCCAGGCTGTCCCGGGCCAAGGCCACGATCACGTTGCTTTTCTCTCCGGCCCAGTGCACCACCATCTGATTGTGGGAATCATTGAGACTGACCTGAAAGACACCAGCAGAGGAAAATCAGAGGCCAAAGAAGCAATGGCCACACACATTCTAAACAAGACGCGCCCCTTACCCATCACTCAGGAATGACTAAGAAGCTCACACCTGAAGCTCACACCCAGGCCAGGGTGGTCCAGGCTCCCCCACCCACGAACACGAGCCTCCCACTATCTTGGTGATAACTGGACTGCAGGAAACCTTCTCCCACCCTCACTGGCACACCCACAAAGCATTTTCAATATTTGTGATATCAGAGTGGTGATTCGGATCCTTACTCCATACCTAAGGACGGCATGCACTTCTGAGGTTAAATCCACTGAAATACCTCACTCAACAGACTCCTGTTCAAACTAGCAGATGCACCTTTCTTCACTTTTAACTCATAATGAGAAAGGAAAGGAAGGCACGCACCATTTTTTTTTTGCTTCTTTTTTTGGATTTTTATTTTTGAAGGCATCTTGAGCAGGGAAATATTTTCCAGAACTCATAGAAATGACCTGGAACTATTGCTAACAGTACTTCCCATGAAAACCAGTAAGCAGAAAGGTTACTTAGTACCTACCTATGTGCCAGGCAAGGACACGAACAAAAACACCCCGTCCATGGGAGTCGACCAGGGAATCTCTGTCTGCCTCCTCGGCCCCCCGAGGACCTGGGAGACTCCTGTCCAGGCCACAGGCAGCAAGGTGTGGCCCTGGGCCCTAGTGCAGTGACTGGACTGTGACACAGCTCGCATCTGCTGACTCATTCCCCAAAATGCCCAAGCAAGCAGAGCTGGTGCAAGGCCAGAGCCAAAGCTGGGAGTCAGGAACTCAATCCGAGGTCTCTCCACCTGGACGGCAGGAACCCAGCCACTGACCCCATCACTGCTGCCTCCCCAACGCTGCAAAGCAGGAAACTGGAGTCAAGAGCCACAGCCAGAAACTGTGACCAGGAGCTCCAATACAGGGCATGGGCAAATGTTTAACCACTAGGCCTCACTGCCATCTTTAAAAGAAACTATTTGTACATCTAATACTGAGAAAAGAAATAACCTAAAAAAATCAATTCTCTTGCTTTATGAAAAACAACCTACATTGCTTTTATTTTTCTTATCTCTCCATTCCCTGAAGGACCCCAGTTGAAGAACACCCAAGTAACGCCTTTCACCCACTCAGTGTAATGACCAAACTGATGGCAACTCAAGCTGAGCATCCCTTATCTGAAAATCCAAAAGTCCAAAATGCTCCAAAATGCAGAATTGGGAGCACTGACATGACACTACAAGTGGGAAATTCCACACTGCGAAAGCCTGCTTCATGCACAAAATTATTTCTATAAAATTACCTTCGGGCTATGTGTACGAGGTCATCGTGTTTAGACTCGCCTCCCCATCCCCAAGATGGCTCATTAGGTTTATGCAAATCTTCCAAAATACAAAACCCAAAACACTCTGGTCCCAAGCATTTTGGATAAGGGACACTCAATCTGTTCTAACACAATTTCTGAGAGCTGGTGCAACCTTCAGACACAGGACAAAGTCCCCCAGATGAGAAGCAAGTGCAAGCCACGCCATAGAGAAGCCTCCTCGACCTCTGCTGTTTCAGGCACAGTTCTGGGGCTCCAGGAGCCTCCCTATCCACCCCACCCACCAGCTTTTGCCCTGATGCAAGTTCAAGTCCACCTGGCCTCTGAGCCGTATTCTTAGCAACGTTCCGCAGCAGAAAAGCCTCCCCACCCATAGCTCCTTTCTCTTTGGCTTCCCTTCCTTCCCCACCCCCACGCCCTGACTTTCCCCACCCACTCCTGGAGGTGCTCAGATGTCATGAGGGAGAAGAGAAACACCTGTACCACAAACTTGGCAGCCAGACTGACAAAGGAGCTAATGCGTAACGACGCTGCTTTGGTTTGTAAGCACCTGCTTCTAATTTGATCCAGGAGCCAAACTCTTTGTGCAAAGCATTGGGAAGGAGACCTCTTTAGAAATGTTTTTTTTTTTTTTTCGGAAAAGCTGTCATTCTAAAATGTCCCTTCTCATTCCCAGATGAGTAAGTCCAGGCAAGTATCAACAGCAAAGGGCAAATAACAAACAAATACTTACATTACTTCACCCAGAATGCCACAGCGAGAAAGCAGCTAAGGGCTTCTACAGGTCTCTGCAACCTGCCTTCCCTTTTCTGTCTGCTTCCAGCCCAAGGCTCTGGGAAGAATCCGGAGGCACCCTCAGATGCAAAGCCCACCAGCACAGATACCGGGGAGAATTCCAGCCCCAAGTCTTCTCCCCTCCAGCCCCTTACCCTTGGAACCAGAAGGGAATGAACAGAACTATCCAAATGTCACTATGGGTACAACAAAGGATTAGGAACCTAGCAGAAAGGTGCAAGTTCGCTCCGTGTGGCATGAAAAAGCCCTCCACCGTCCAACCTGGTCATTCTCAGAGCTGCCCCGGGAACATGCTCCCTTGGCAGGCAGCCATCAGCTGATGCTCCAAGCAGGACACAGCTTTCAGCAATCAGAGGGGAAAGGAGCCTGCAAACAGTGGGCTGAAGCCCACCTTCTCAGACGACAAGAGACTCCCGAGACCCTAAGAGGTAAGGGACGAAGGACAGGCATCAGAACCTGCAAGAGGCTGGTCACCAAGGCAGGCTCAGTGTCCCGCCCATTACGAAAAGGCAGCCTTTTCATTCAGCTTGTCCTCTGGCTCCCAAGAGCAGACTGTCAAAGGGCAGCCCAGTGGAGGGGGAAAAGAATACCGTTGGCAAGAAACGGCTTGTACGAGGGCCACCAGGCAGGCACTCACACAAACAGTTCCTCTCCGTGGCTTGGCGAGAGAGATGTCAGGCACATCCTGGTCATGAGAATAACTCCCTGGTGAGTCACGGCTGATCCCGGAGGCGGCCCAGGTGCCCATCCCCCGCAACAGCACAGGCCCAGAGGCAGCAGCAGGAATCGATGCGTACACAGGACCCGGGGAGCCAGCAGGCAGGCGGTGGGCGGGCCATAAATTTCATTAAGGCCAAGACATGCATTCTGCACTCTGGTCTCACCTTCCTCCCCCTCTCTCCATCCCCCGCCTCCACAGGGATCTCGTCAAAGCAGGCTCCTCCCACTAGCTCCCCACGGAATGTGTGCCCAAGAAACCAGCAGCCCAGGGCAGCTCCCCGTAATCAGCATCAACCCACGGGTCCCCAGGTCTAGGTCCCTGGACTTAATTAGTGGTTTCCAGTGCGTTTGGTTCCTCTCGCATCCCCAGGAGTCTTCCCCATCCCTGGCTCTCTAAGCAGCTGCAGGCTTCCAGGTCACTCTTGTCTCACTCGGGTCCCACAGACCCAGGAGACTGTGGCCTGGGAAGGGCCAGGATGGGGTGGGAGGGTAGCTTTTCCAAGAACATAACCTTGAGGCACAGCCAGTTAAACCCAGGACCCGGCGCGTGAACAACCTTCCCTCTCCCATCTCTAGCTCACAGGGCATAGCTGCAGCTTGATAAATGAGACCCGATTCATCAAAGCTGTAAAGGCAGCAAGGGAGTGGGTCGGCCGGCTCACCGCAGCAGGCAAACAGAGAAGGATCCCATGCCCCAGCGACTGCTGAACGCAGAAACCACAGCATAAACGGTGTGCAGCCGCTGGGAGGGGCCCCAGGCCTCGGCCAGGCTCCCAGGCAGGTTGTTAGGAGTCAAGATAAGGCTGGGAGGTCACCTGGTTGGGGGGTACTAATCAGAATCACCTGTGAGGACTCCGGTTCAGAAGCCCCCTGATGGGGCCCAGGGGTTTCTCATGATTCCAATCCATTCCCCTGACCCTCGGGTGAGACCTAGACTAATTCACGGTGGACAGAGAATCTCAGCTTTTGGGGGAGAGAGGCGGTGTTCAGTAATCTTCAGTGGTTACCAAGACTCTAGAATGAGGGGTGAACACGGGGCACAAGGATTAAGACGCCACTTGGGACAGCCGCATCCATCCCATCTCAGAGCGCCTGGGTTCCAGTGCCGGCTCCGCTCCCCATTCCAGGAAGCAGCAGGTAATGGCTTAAATACTTGGGCCCCTGCCATCTGTGTGGGAGGTCAGATGGAGCTCTTGGCTCCTGGCTTCAGCCTGGCTGTCTTGGCTCCTGGCGGGTCTACCTGGGGAGTGAACCAGCAGATGGCAGCTCGCTCTCTCTCTCTCTCTCATACATAATTCTTAAAAAAAAAAAAAAAACCCTCTAGAATGAACTAATACATGCTACAGTGTGGATGAGCGATCTGAAAGCCAAACAGGAAAGTTCCCATGTTGCACGATTCCCTGTGTACGAAATATCCAGGAGAAGTAAACACACAGAGACAAAAACTAGATGAGGAGTTGCCAGGGACAGGGGGCACTGATGGAACTAGACTGGGCCAGTGGGTGCACAACATGTGAATGTACCCGGTGTTACTGATTCGCTCACTTGAAAATGGTGAATGCTGGGGCCGGTGCTGTGGCGCAGTGGGTTAAAGCCTTGACCTGAAGCGCCGGCATCCCATATAGGTGCTGGTTCTAGTTCCGGCTGCTCCTCTTCCCATCCAGCTCTCTGCTATGGCCTGGGAAAGCAGTAGAAGATGACCCAAGTCCTTGTGCCCCTGCACCCACGTGGGAGACCCAGATGAAGCTCCTGGCGTCAGATCGGCGCAGCTACGGCCATCTGGGGAGTGAACCAGTGGATGGAAGACCTCTCTCTCTGTCTCTACCTCTCTGTAACTCTGTCTTTCAAGTAAATAAAAATAAATCTAAAAAAAATGGTGAATGTTAGGTGAATTTCACCTGGATTGAAAAAAAGCAGCCTCTCCGACCTGTGTGGAGCACTACACTTACAAGCAAGAGCTGGCAAATAGCAGCGCCCACATGCAGGCAGGGTTTCTTGCATTTCATCTCCTTGTGGGCCCTATGCCCTCCAAACACGTAGCTGGCATGAGTCACAGAGAAGGCAAGCTGGGGACTGGGTCTCCAGCCAAGGCAATCCTTCAAAGCGCTGTCAGCGGCTTCTGCAGAGCCGCAGCGTCCCCACAAGCCTCCGGGACCCGGGCTGGAGAACAGGTCCCAGGCTGGGGGCCAGGGGCCACTGGCGGCTCACCGCCACCCTCACCAGGCACAGCTGGGCACACCCCAGAGTCTGGATTAAACACCAGCCCCGGGGGAAACCCAGACCCTGTGTGTGTGTGTGTGTGTGTGTGTGTGTGTGTGATCTGCCTCACCTGGCTCAGGGTGCAAGGAAGAACCTGCTACCCCCACCCCGCATGCTCTAGGTCCTTACAGAGGGAAGGGGTGGGGCAGAGAAAGTGCTCGTTGCATGAACTGCGAACCCGCTGAGCACTCACGCAGGCCCCAACTGAGAAGTCTGCACTGAGGCCGCCAGGGGCCGGCACCCTGTAGGCACTTTAATTGTTCCCTGTTCCAGTGCACAGAGCATGCGTGGGGAAATGAGGGTTGCAAGTGTGAACCCACAAGAAGTTTCCAGGAAAACCCCCAAAGCCTGTGCAGCCCCTGAAGCCTATTGGGGTACACGGGGCCCCGTCACAGAATGGGTCTTGCTGCTCTCTCCATTCGCGCCTTCTTGCCAGCTGGCCCGGCCCTGGCTCGGGCTGTCCCAGGCACCCCCAGCCTGCTGCAGTTAGCTGCCTTCCAGAACACAGCCCGGGAGGACAGAAGGCAGTCGGCTTCCTTTCTCTGCTTCACCCGCAGTGAAAGACAAAGAGGCGCTCTGATGATTCCACAGTGACAGCTAAAACAAATCCCGGGCCCTTCAGCTCCCCAAAACTCTGCCACAGGCTTGCCGAAACCAGAGCCGGCCTCCGGAGGCCCCGGAATCTCAAGGTGTTCGTCCGACCTAAATGCTAGGGATGCAGACCGCCCCGCCCCCGGCGTCCCCTGTCAAGGTGGCGTCCTCACTATATTTAGGCAGCTCATTACCCTTCGTGGACTCTCGCCCCAGGAGGAGAGCACAATCTAGTTCGTGAGGCCCCAAAGCCACAGCCCCTGCCCACAGAGCCTCAGCTCACTGCCCTGCCATCTGCGCCTGCCTGGGCTCAACTCGTTCCCTGCACCCACACAACTCACATGGACCACTCCGCTGCTGGAACTCAGCTGCCCATTTTACGGATGAGGAAACAAAGGGAGGACGACTTGGGCTAAAACTTGGCTTTTTACCGTAGATCCATGAGGTTTCTATAGATTTATATATATATATATAGAGAGAGAGAGAGAGAGAAAGAGAGAGAGGGAGGGAGACAGAGAAAGAGGCCTTTTCCTTTCTCTTTACCCAAAGGGTACTAGCCACACTCATATTCTGACTTCCGGCTGTCATCTGCAGAGACTTCTCACTCCCGGGGGTTTGCACGGCAGGCAGCACCCGTCTCTGGGCCACTGGTGAACTCACTCTTCCACTCAGCAATGACTTTTGCTCCCATAACAAGCGACATGACCACCCCTTAATCTTCCGGTGTGTATGATACAGGAGCTATCAGAGCCAGGCCATGGAAACCGCGTGCTAGCTGGAGGGGGGCAATCAAGCAGGGAGAAGGAGTATGAAGCAGCTGTCCATCCGCAGGGCCTTCCCGCACGGCGGCAGAGCGGGAAGAGCAGGCACCTCTTCCCCAGAGTGAAGTGGCTGTTGCGCAACAAAGCCAGGGCTCGCCTTCTAAGACGCTTCCCCTGGGAACCCAAAGTCATTGCCACAAGCCCTTTAGTGTGGTTCCAGACCCCTCCCCCAACTTTGCCAGGCTCTGCAGCTTTCCCTTAGCAGCCCCCACCTCCTTCATTCAATGAATATTTACGGAGCACCTCCTGTTGAGCAGATGCCACGCAAGGTGTTAGGGGAAGCAAACTGCAGAGATCCAGGTCCTGCCTTCCGGCTCTTACGTCAGTAGAAGAATCGACTAATGCCATGCTGCCATGCTTGACGACTGCATTCCCCGGCGTTCCGCAGGGGCCCTGACCTCATGGGGGGCAGGGGAGTGGTGGCGAGGGAGGCCTCACTGAAGACAAGGCCTAGGCTGTGCCCACAGTGCAAGGACGAAGACGCAGAAGTGGGCAGAGAAAAGAAGAGAGATCCAGACCTAGAGGAGAGTGGGGAGGGGCAGGGAGGGGGTGGAATGATAGGAGATCTCAAGGTTTTAAATGGGGAGGAATAAAAAAAGAGTCCACAGCCACAAAGCTGTGCCTCCCTGCCGGAGAGCCAGGGTCTCACAGACTGCGACGGAACCAGCCCCAGTCAATTGGAAACCCGTCAGAGGCTAGGTTTGAGTGGATCTCCGGGGCTAACCGGTGGCCTAACTTCGGGGAAGTCCCTGCCAAGCCACGCTGTCCTCATCTGTGAAGGGAGATCAAGGGCCGTTCCTCCCGATCCTCAGGACCCTTGTCGGAACCAGATGGCATCCGCCCCTGAATGCGTTCCAGAAACTCCACTGCGCTACAACATCCTTGCTTTCCACGGCCAAACGGCTCGCTGCCAAAACAAGCCGCCCCACACAAAATGGCTCCACTTTTCCAAATAGCAACTGCGTCACCAGGGGTGGCACGCGGAGGTCTCGCAGCGAGCCATCGAGATCTCCACCACGCCCAAGAGCCCACAGGCTGGAGTCCAGCTCGGAACTCACGGGACTCTTCCCCTCGCTCCGCAGCCCAGCTCAGAACCCTGGGGGACACCCAACCTCAGGGTGCCGAGGTCCGGAACCAAAGTCCTTAAAGGCATCACCTGGGGCTTCCCTCCCACATGTACAGAGACTAAGGGGGAAGGGGGACAGAGACTTCTGGATAACAGGAAATGTCCTTGGGCAACAGGTACCCTCGGAGCATCCTCGGGGGCGTGCGTCTGCCGGCTGATCACCCCCCCCCCCCGGTCTCTACCCACCTGCCCACGTGCACGCCCTAATTTGCACTGGCCTTTCCTGCTGGGCCCCCGGGGCAGGCCCGCACAGACGTGTCTTGCATGCGTCCCTCAGGTTCACAGAGAAACAGGGTCTTCCACATCTGGGTCCCTCATTCCACAGCATCCACTAGAGCTCCCCCAGCAACAGGCCCTGAACCAGCCCTTCTCCCCAAGTGGCTTTTAACTCAGACCTTCTAGGCACAACCAGATCATCCCAGCTTTTCCCAGTTCTTCTGGGCACAGAGGTTTCCTAAGAGCTAAAGGCTTCATCAAGGACCGACACTGTGGTCTAACGGGCAAATCCGCCACCTGCGACGCCAGCATCCCATATGGGCACCGGTTCGAGTCCCGGCTGCTCCTCTTCCGACCCAGCTCCCTGCTAATGTGCCTGAGAAAGCAGTGGATGATGGCCCAAGCGCTTGGGCCCCTGCCACCCATGTAGGAGACCCAAAAGAAACTCCCAGCTCCCGGTTTCAGCCTAGTCCAGCACTGGCCATTGCAGCCATCTGGGGAGTGGACCAGTGGATGGAAGATCGCCCCCCCCCCCGTAATAAATAAATAAATCTAAAAAATATTTTTAAAAAACAAGTTCAGCAGGACACTCTCCCTCAGCTGGCCAGCCCACCAAAGCAGGATGGAACTCACATCAGCAGCCTAGCAGATTAAAACCCAACTGAGGCCCCATTCCTCATTGCATGCCCAGCTTTATTTCACGTACGAATCACTCCTGTTAGTTCAGATACCCGCATCCCACAATCCAGTGTCTGGTTCAATTCTCAGCTCCTGACTCCAGCTTTTCCCTAATGCCAACTCGGGGAGGCAGCAGGGATGGTTCAAGTGGTTTGGCCCCTGCCATACAAGTTGGGAAACCTGCATTAAGTTCCCTGCTCCTGGCTGTACTGTGAGTGTTTGGGGAATGAACCAGCAGATGCGAGCGAGTTCTTGTTCTATCTCTATCTCTCTCTCATTCTGAAATCAATTGTAAAAAGTTCTAATCACATAAGTGGTCTTCTCCTAGGACCCCCTTCAACACAGCTATTGGGGGAAGAAAGTTTGTACTCAACAGGCTAGTCTCTTTTCTTTTCTTTTCTTTTTAATATTTATTTATGTATTTATTTGAAAGTCAGAGTTACACAGAGAGAAGGAGAGGCAGAGAGACAGAGAGAGAGAGAGAGAGAAAAGTCTTCCATCCGTTGGTTCACTCCCCAGTTGGCCGCAACGGACGGAACTGCACCGATCCGAAGCAAGGAGCCAGGAGCTTCTTCCAGGTCTCCCACTGGGGTGCAGGGGCCCAAGGGCTTGGGCCATCTTCTACTGCTTTCCCAAGCCATAGCAGAGAGCTGGATGGTAAGTGGAGCAGTCGGGACTAGAACCGGCGCCCATATGGGATGCCGGCGCTTCAGGCCAGGGTGTTAACCCGCTGCACCACAGCGCCGGCCCCTAGTCTCTTTTCTAAACAGCCGAAGCTATATCAGAGGGGAGGGGTAACAGTACACTGGCCCCTACACAGCACAAAACACATTCGATATACGTACATCTTTTTATTGCCCTTGTCTGCCACTCAGCTTTGGGATATAATCACATCAGCCTGCCTTTCTGAGAATGCGGAGCTGTGTTTTTAATCTAATTCAGGGGACCGGAGATAAATCATTGTGAAGGGTCCCGATTTCCCAAGCCAAGAGCCTGCAGCGGCAGCAACGGCAACAGCATGCTAAGTTAAAGGGCCGGCGGGCTGGGGGGCACTTCACACACAATGACGAAGACCACACGCCTGCAACTGTTTATCTTCGTGCCAGCCCAAAGGGGTGAGGGGACGAATGGCAGACCCAGTGACGTCAAGGTAAGTCAACAAGAGCACAGGAAGCGAAGGGCAGGGCGGGGAGATGGCCCCGCTGTTAAGGCACTGTTTACACCTTTCGTTGCCGTACTCAACCTGCAGGATCTGATCTGCACAGGACCTCAGCACAGCCGGATGCAAGTGGGCTGCTCGCGCAGGGCCAGATCGGAAGTGAAGGCAGTGAGGGTGGGTTAGCCCCTGCGAATGGTTGGCTTGCAACAGTGGAGTGACGGACAGAATGCGGTACCTGTGCAGAGGCATCCCCTAAAGATGACCACAGTGCCCAGTCTGCCTCCTCGGTACCCTACCCTTCCCAGGGAGGAGGGGCCCCTGTCTTCCAAGCCCTAACTTAGCTGTCGGTAGGCTGGTTTAGAGCAGAGCCCTCCCCTCTTCCTGCCACGCCCGTGTGTGACAGGCACAGTGCAAGCCTGCTGTCTTGGGTGAAGCAGGGGCTGCCCACAGCTGGTCAAAGGAGGCTTCCTACAACCTGACAAAGCCACACGGTCCATATATCAGCCGAGAGTCCCATGTGGCTATCTGACCTCTAAATTCATTAAAACCAAATGGAAAAAATTCTTCAGTCATGCTAGCCGTATTTCAAGTGGTCAGTGGACACATAGAGCTAGCGGACTTACTGGACAGCACAGATGCAAACCAGCGCTCCTGCAGAAAGATCCAGGAAGAAGAGAGAGTCCAGCTCTTGGCTGGGAGCGGAGATATGGGCACGGATGTTACCAATAGAATATCCATTAGCTGGCAGATAACGGAATTTTGTGATTATTTTGTAACTCACTACTGTGGCTGTAATTGCTATGAAGTCCTACTTTTATGGAATCCAGCCCAAAATGCATTCCTCGTGTTACCATTTAACACTTGAGCTTCCTGCAGTAAGACAGAATGAAACCTGAACCATGGTGGTGATGAGCAGCCACCCCGGCTTGTCTGGGTTTCAGCGTCATCAGCCCCTTCAACGCCCGAAGGCCACTCAGGCCACCTCTCCGAAGGCCCAAGGTTCACAGGTCGATAAACCAATAAATTAGGTCGAAATTAACTGCGGCTCATTTTAAACGGAGGGAAATTGATTTTTGCATGTACGTGGCTGGACTGAATATGCCACCTGCCAATGGATTCTGGCAAACGAGAAGGCATGGGAAGATCCCTCTCTTATAAACAGAGTGCCCCACCAAACCACGCCTGGAGAAATACTAATTCCCAAATATTCAAATCAGAGGCGGTGGGCTCTCCTTTGCTTTCTAAACAACATAATACCCCAGTTTTAATACATTTCTAGGGGTCAATTTTCCTCCTGAATGATTGTCAAAAATTCTAAACTCCAACTGGCACTCCCTAACACATTTATGCCAGCCAGTTTCCTATCAGTAGCTCAGAGAATGCTACCTTATTTTAATATCCAGCTAAACAAAATTTAATTAAGGTAAACTGATGCTTTACAAGAAAGCTTTAGAAGGGGCTGGTGTTGTGGCGCAGCATGCATGCAACACTGGCGGCCATGTGGGAGTGCTGATTCCCGGCCAATCTGCTACATTTCCCATCCACTTCCTTGCTGATGCACCCGGGGAAGCAGGAGTCCTTGGGTCCCTGCCACCCACATGGGAGTCCTGTTTGGAGTCCTGACTCCTTGCTTCAGCCTGGCCCAGCCCTGGCCACTGGGGCCACTTGGGGAGTGAACCAGAGCATGGGATCGCTCGCTCTCTCTCTCTGTCACTCTGCCTTTCAAATAAATAAATAAATCTTAAATAAAAAAATGACTAAATATATAGCAAAGGCAAAGAGATTATGTTTTTAGATTTCCTGCTCTCCAGATTGTTAGCAGGCCCTTGTGTCCCTCGGTTACCGTGGACAGCACCGGGCTGGCTCCCTCCATCTCTGCCCTGGGATTAAACAATGACACTACAAGGATGTTCGTCACCTCCAAGGAGAAACAGACGAAGACCTAACAATGAAATACTCCTACAAGATCCATCTTTTGCTCTGGGATGTTTGCTCCCGCTAGGATCTACCTCCTGGATCCTTGGTCTCAGAGCCACTTCTTAAGCATACTATTAACTTCATTTTGCAGAGACATAATATGGAACCCAAGATCTGTGAGCTCCACGTGCTGACATTCTCACAAATCCAGAGGACTGCTCTCGGCATCTCCCCAAGTTAGGAGAGAATGAGAATGGGTTTTCTTTTCCTTGGCCTGGAGAAAACACAGCCATCCATTCTAGCTTATGACACTTCCGGTAACTCCCTGATGCCACAAACACATTGTACAGCTCAAGTTAATCTCATGAGTCATGATACCAGGGGCTACAGACAACAGAAAGTCTCTGATAATTGAAGTTCCGAATCTTAGCTACATACACGTTGTCCATGCATAAAACATTTCCGGAAGGACATACAAAAAATGAATGACAGCGGACGCCAAGGGGGAAAGGCCTCTGGGTGAGTGGAAGGCACAGGAGGGAAACAATTTTACTCACCACTACCATGAGGGGCTTCAAAAAGTTCATGGAAAATGGAACAAAAAGCTAAGTTGGCCTTGGTGCAAAAAAACTTGGAATCATGCCTAGTTTTGTCATAGCACTCATTTCCCAGGAACCTGTCGCAGGGCCCGCACACTTTTTCTGTGCACCTTCTTGTCTAGGTGATCACGCACTCCCCACAGAAGGCTAAGTAAACAAACCGGATGCTTTCCCTTTTCCTCCCTTCCCTCTCACTTGCTCACTCCCTCCTTGTGCCCTTTGCCTCCTCTCCTTCCACTTCTCAAGAGCCTCACCCTCCAGGTCTCCAGGTCCCTAAAGAGTGGCCAGAGACTCAGCAGAGCTCTCTAAGACATGCCAGGTGCAACCGGAGGCGTTGTCCCCAAGGTCACGTCCCTTCTCAAGCTAACCCATGCAGGAGCCAACCCGACATGGGGACGGCTTTGCCTTCTCGTCTTCTTCAGGAAGCGTCCAGGTCAAACATCCTAACTTCAGAATCAACCAGCCGGTTCCTTCCCCAGCAAGTGTATCCTGCAAGAATCTGCTCAGGGAAGATCCAAAGGCCCAGCCCCAAAGGAGGCCCTTTGTCCTGCGGCCTCGTGCTGTAACAGACACTGTATTTTCAATCTCAAATCAGGACACTGAATACTCCCCGGCCACCAAGATGCAGGAATTATGAAGAGAGAGCTTGTTGGAAGGAAAATAGACCTGGAAATCCCGTCCAGCTCTGTGCACGTCATCCAAAGGATTTTTTTCCCCAAAACAACACCCTTAGGACAACCAATATGATAGCCCGGATAGGGCCGGGTCTATCAGACAGAATCCTAGCTCTTCATTCCAGATGACCCCCAGAGAGCACAGGGACATCGGGGCTCCACTACCAGGAGCCCTGCCATCTGCATCCTCACCACTGAGGGACCCAACTCACACTGCACTGCCCCCTCCATTTGTGGGCTCGCCACCATCCTCCTCGTGCATAATGAGAAAGAGCTCAAGGCCTCTCTTCTTCCAGGTGGGCAGCTGGTCCACAGTTACCCAGTTAAGGGCCTCCTCAGTGCCAGGGAAGCGGGGACAAACCAGATCCAGGCTCTCAAGGAGCAAACGGGGCCATCAGAGTTATCACAACACCAGCAGTACGCGCCAAAGAATTCTTCCCACGGGAGCCTGGCAGCTACTGGTTGGATGCTAAAGAATGAAACGGGGGTTTTCTAGGCAAGGACAAGACTTGGGAAGGTGGATGACAAAGCAAGCACAGAGGCATGCAGGATGAAATTCAGGGACGCAAGGGGTACGGAAACCCCCTTCTCAGCCTGGCCTTTTCCTAGAAAGGGCTCAACTTCTAAAGTCTGAACCTGGGCAGGGAAGTTCTAATATCTGCTTTTCACCACTATGGCCATATGCTATCATTACAAACACGGCCCTAAGTAGTCATGGCGGACACTAGTCTCCCTCCCTGGTGTCCTGTGCCTACACTTACTGGCTCCCTCTGTGTGTCTGGACCTGCATCTTCATCTCCTTAAATGTTAAGGTTTTTTGAAAGCAGGGATGAAAGTTTATTCCTCACCACATGTGCACCTCCATAGGACCACACTCCATTCCAGCAGTACGACTGGAAAACAATGCAACTCCTTGGGTTTACAACTGGAAGGGGGAGAGTGGAGAGTTTAAAGTGGATCTCGGCTGAGGGCTAGAAGTAAAACGCCCATGATTGAGAGCTCTCACCCTGATACTCTCCAGAGTGAAGGGGGCACTATTTGTAGAAACCAGGTCTGTCCCAGGGAAAAACAGGTCACGGCAAATGGAGATGAGCCGCTCTGGGGCCCCAAGGGGCCCCTCGGTCACCGATTCCGGTGCCTGCAGGTTGCAGGGGCTGTGCCACGCAGATAGTTCTTCCTTCTAGATCACTCAAATCCTTAATGATTTAAATTAATCCCACTTTGTATCAGCCTCAGGGCAAGAGAGAACAATGGCAAAGGAAGACAGCCACAGGGAAGAAAATTATGAGGCCCACAGCTAGTTCTCCTTCCTCCAGCAGAACCCAACTGTCTGGTTGGTCCAGAAACATAAAAGCAGACGGTTTTGGAGTCTCTCCCAATGAGAACAGAGTTCATCTCTCGCTTGCCCCAGTTCCCCGGGAGACTTTCACAAACCAAACCCAAAGAAGAAAGGGCACCTGTGCACGTAATTCTGGAACCAGAAAGCCCTTGCCTCGCCCCAGAAGACAGCTTCAGGGGTCCTGTGTCCCACCCTTCCCCACTGCCAGGCCCCAGTGGTGCCGGGCTAGCCGGGGAGAGGCAGGGAACAAGGGAGCTTCTCTTCTCCCCTCCCCCAGCTTCCAGCGTCCCAGGCTGGCATCCCTGTTGAGAGCAGGGACCTCGCTGACTTCTTTTCAACAACACACAAAAAAGAAGTTTCAGAGGGGAGTGGGGAGGGGACTAGGATGTGGGCGCCAGAGGCACAGAGCACAGGGGCTCAGGCAGCCTGCACCCCCCACCCCCACCCCCCGCAGCTACCGGCTCCCTGGCACCAGCTCTGGTCCAGGATGAGGGTGGGTGGAAAGCACACACTCCCACCCACTCACCACCCCCCTCCTCCCTCCGTAGCCAGATGTAAATATGTAATATTTAAATGTGTAAATACTTTGGCGAGGAGGTATTTAAGAAGCACTGTATAAAGACAGGGTGACCATGGTCCCCCAAGGGCCCCAGGGACAATGCAGGCAACGCTTCCCGGCATGACCTTGGACTAGTCACTGCACCTTGAGACTGGCGGTGCCTTCTCCAGCAAAGCGAACCATAAGGTGACACGGTTCACAAGGATCTTCCTGCTCCAAGGGTTGAACATTTAACTCTATAGATGTCCTGAAGAATTGGCTGAAGCTAAGTCAGGGAAGGCTGCCAGAGCTCAGGGGAATCTTTCCCACTGCAGTTTTAAAGGGGTCTCAGAAACGTGCCTGTATACCACCACCCCACCCTGTGGTCCCATCTCTCTCTCTCTCTCTCACACACACACACACACACACACACACACACCACCAACACCTTCCACTTTCACCGATGTTAATCTTAACCTCACGACTGGGAGTCTCATGAGCCAATACACAGTCAATTGAATTTTGCCAGAGCTGATACTAACCTAGGAACCCAGCCTGCAATTCCTAGCAGTAAGTCTGGCCATGAAAGCGAAAATTCATAGGACTTATGACCTGATCAACCCATTGCCCGGATAGGAACAGATCACTTATTCGGTAATAAATGCCCACCAAATTTCTTGTAGTTTTATCCCCCCCCCCCACATCCCCAAGTGCCGGGAGGGGGGACATTCTTGTCCAAAAGAAAGTCAGGATGCTGAAGGGGGTGTTGAGGACCCTACAAAAGTAAAAAAAAAAAAAAAAAAAAAAAAAATCCGGCCCTTCCACTTGGCGCGCACACCCGTCCGGTGCTGCCTCCAGGAGGCAGGCGGCAAGGCTTGCCCACCTTCCCGGCGGCTCAGCGCGGAAACCCCCTGCTCCCGCCGCTGGCTTGCGTGTGCCCCAACCGCAGGGCGCCCGCCGCCGCCGCCGCCGCCTCGCCATACACCGGAGAACGCCCGCTGGCCATCCGGATCCAGACCGGAGCTGCCCGCCTCCCATACCTGCCGTAAACTACACCGGCGTGCACACGCCCGGGGGAAATACGCACAGCTCCCCAAGAGTTACGGGGAATACGTTTATCCAAATGGGCAGGAAGCAGGAAAGGTCAATGCAATTCAAGCGCGGTCGGTTGTACTCATGTGAAGAGGGGAAAAAAAAAAACAAATGCAAGCCGGGAAGTCCCCAGCGGTGCCTGCACCTGGGAGGCGACCGCAAAGGATGGATGCGGGGGTGAGGAAGTGCGGGGAGAGGAAAGAGCTGGAGGCGGGCGGGTTGCAAAACGGCTCACCTGTCCGTACACCTTGATGGGCTCGGGCTGCAGGGCAGCGCTCCGTCTCCTCCGGAGCGGCTTCTCGTCCGCCCGGCTCGCCCCCCTGGCATCCCCGCGCTCCCACAGCCGCAGCTCGCGCGGGTCGCCCTGCACCACGCGGAAGCCCCGCTCCTGGGGTAAGGGCGCGCGGCCGCCGTGCAGTGTCCGCGTCCACACCTCGCAGAGAGCCCCGGGCGGCAGCAGCGCGACCAGGGTGAATAGGAAGGGGAGTCGCGACTCCCTCCTGCTGCTCCGTGTCGCCATGTTCGGGCGAACGCGGCTGCAGGTGGCGCCGCCGCCAGGAGAGAATGTGCAGCGCGCCGCCGGCCGAGCGGCGGGGCCGGGGCCGCGCGCGCGCCGCTCCCGGGGCTCCGGGCAGCCGCTGGGTCCCGCTCGGCGCGGCGCGGCGCGGCGCCGTCACGTGTGCGGCTCGCGGCGCGTCCCCTTCGCGCACTTTCTCCGCTCGGCCGCCCCTGCCGCGGCTCCGGCCCCTCCCCCGGCCGGGATGGGGAAGTCAAGGCAGCAAGGCGCCGGCCCGCGAGGGTGCGCCCCCTTCCCCGGCGGGCACACCTCGTGGGCCTCCCTCCCCGTGGGGAAGACGCCCGCTGTGGAACTCGCTCGCTCGCTCGCTCTCTCCGGAGTTGGTTGCCCCGTGTCGTGTCGAGGTGACCCTAAACCGCGGCTCCCGTGACCATTCCCTTTCCTGGCTACACACACATACACACACACACACACACACACACACACACGCTGTGCGCCCCACGACCACCTCCCTGGGCCCTGGCCCTATCTCCACCTCCAAGGAACAGCACAATTAGCTCCCAGGATGCCACCAGAGTCCAGATCTGAGCCTGTCCGTTGTGGGACCCACATGGTTTCAACTACACCAAGCACCTAAATGTATTTGGAGTGACCACAGCCCAAAACTACTCTTGATAAACTTATCTGCTCCCGCCCCCCCCCCCGCGCCCCAATGCATCAGAGCCAACAAAAACAAGAGTCTGAGGAGGAACTGGCCAGACCTGGACAAGCACGCCGTTCCAGCATGCGTGTCCCGCACGCCTGAATTCCTCTGCACCACACCGGGCAGCAGGGTGGCTTGCCTGTGACCCCTCCAAGGTGACCAAGCACTGAGCGCCACGACCTCAGCAGTAACACAGGCATGTTCACCAGTCCCTTCAGCCAGCAGCCAGCAGGGCTCAGAGGCACCTGCTGGCCGCAGCAGGGGCAAACACCCAAAGCCCAAGGGCAGTTTCAGGGAGCTCTAATCCAGAGCCTTCTCAGAACCACTAGGAGGTTAAACCGCGGCACAACCAGGGAAAACCAGGCTTTTGCAGGCTGGAGGGAGCAGCTAAGGTTTAGGTAGTCCATTGTATGTTCTCCTGGGCTCTGAACTCAGATCCTCCTTGTTGATAGGACTAAAGAGCATAGAGCGGGGCTCAGAGAGAGACCGCTTCCATAGTGGTGTAAGAGCCGTTGCTTTAGAGGAAGGAAGGGGTGGTCAGCCCAGTTCCCCCAAAGCCCTTGTCATCCTCAACAAGGCACAGCAGTGTGGCTCCTTCCCGTGCCCAGCTCAACGGCTTCCCCCTTCCTCACGCCGCCTTGGCCCTGCCAAAGGAGGGTGCAAGGGTTCGAATGCTTGTGGACCCTCTGAATCTGTGTTGCAACTGATCTCCATTGCGGTGCTGTTGGGCGGTGGGGCCTTGCAGAGGTTGGTGAGCTGTTAGGAGGGATTAATCCGTTTCTCATGGGAGTAGCTTGCTCAGCAGAGCTGCTTCCCAAGCAGGGCCACCCCCTGTGTTTCGTCTCTTCTGCGTGCACTTGCTGGCCCTTCCGCTTCCCACCACGAGTTGAGGCAGTCTAAGACCCTTGCCAGAAGCTGAGCCAGTGCCGCCTAGGCTATACTCTTGGACTTCGCAGCCTCCAGAACCGGGAGCCAAAGCCTCTTCTTATAAAGCAGCCATCCAGTCTCAGGTATTGTTAGAGCAACAGAAAATGAACTAAGACAGAGGGTCGACCTTTCCTCGCCTCACTAAGTCCAGCAGGCAGCCACCCTACCCCACCGTGTGCCGCACTTGCTGGGGACCTCGGCCTCAAATTCAGCAGAGCCTCCCATCTCCTCCTCCCCTACTGCTCGCCCCTGATCAGGTGGTGTTTTGCTGTCCATGCCCCACAGCTACAAAAGCACCCAGTTTTCCCCACCAAACAGTCACAGACCCTCTAGGAGAACCGCTGGACCATTCTCACCTCCCGTTGCCCACCTGGACCAGCCCATTCAGGCCAATGCTGCCTTCCTAGGAGTGGATGTCCCATAGTTGCCTGAGACCAGCAGCAAAGACTTTGCTACCGCGGGTAGTACCCCAGGGAAAATGCAAGGACCGTGGCTAGAGACAGAACACCCTGTGGATGACTCAATGACTGGCTTTTCAAACTACACGTATTTAATGAAAACCTTCTCTGCAAGAAGCATTGTCAAGGTCCCAGGAGAAGACAGAGACACGTGTCTCCTAAGTGTGGATTTGAAGACACGGGACAGGTGTGCTCAGGCAGACGGCTGGCTTGAGGTTCAATTGGCAATTTGCACAGAAGGATGCATAGGGCAGGGCCAGCTACTTGCTCATGTTGATCGTGGTTGGCAGCTCAGAAGCTGGGGAACTGGCGAGACCGCTCCAGCATGGCTCTGCCATCATTTATCTCTATTCCAGGCCATTCTCAAGCAGATAATCGGCACCCCTTGAGATGGATGGGCTGTGTGATTACAGGGCACGGTGGAAGGCACACAGCATTCTCCGCCGGAGTGTCCACTTGCGAGCTAGGGGGAGTTGGCCAAGGAACCTCCCCAGGGTTTTCACTTTATCATCTGTGAAATAAGAGTCTGAATCCCTAGCAATCTCACAGTACTGCTGAGTGTACCAGATGAGAATACGCATGTAAAACAGCTGGGCAAATTGTGACGGCCCACAGATAGGGAAATCATGTGCAGGTGGCACGAGAGACAAGGATGCTTGGCTTTGCCATCAAGTTACTTTTGTCCTGGTCATCTCGCCTCTCTGGAAATTGGTTTCTTCCCATATGAAATGATGAAGAAGAGATCTTGAATCCCTAACCATTCCCCTTCTCCACAGGGGCATGACAAGGAATGGCCAGAGGTCAGGTCACCCATGACGCGAGTCGGAGCTGGATGTGCCACGTGAGCGGGCAGTTCCTCCCCGCATCACGAACCTGCACTGGGTTGTCAACAAGCCAGCACTTCCTCCACCCCTCCAAAATAACACCAAAGCTGGGGTGAGGGATGCAGACAGGGGGGAGGCGGTCTCCGTTCTCCTCTACCCTCACATCATGATGAAAATCAACATGATAATTGAGTGACAGACTCACAGGTGTGTATTAAAAAAAAGCATCGAGCCTGTGACTTCCTGCAACTCTCCGCTGCCCTTCTGCCTGTCCTAGGCCATTTCGGGTGGGCCAGGAGAAAGCCACACACAAGTCACAGTGACTTGCATTTTTATCCAGGTGGAATCACATTCAAACTAGCAACAAGGACATCCACAAGAAGAAGAGAGGGAAAAAAACTCAAAAGCCTGATTTGACTTCTTTCTTTCCTCTTCCTTGTGGCCTTCCCACAAGCTCACCCCTATCCCCACCCATGGCTGGCCAACCTCTATTCATCCTTGAGGTTTCAGCACCTAGGCTAGCTTACCTCCCCCACTTTCAGGCTCTTAGCCGCCCCGTGGGCAGCCTTTGGTACTCTTCTCTGGTTTTATTAATTAATTCCAACTTCCTCTTAAATGACAAGCAGCAAGAGGACAAGTCGTGTCGATTAATCATTAATCATGCCTGTGTTTCCATACCCGGCATATTGCAGGTACACAGTAGGTACTCCATGATGTTGGTAGAATGTGCAGCGGCGGAGGGAAGCTTCCTCCCGCTCTCCGAAGGTTCAGTGTTGGAGTCCATGAAACACACCGACAGCAGGCAGATTAGCAAGAGAAAATGTATACAAATTTATTTCATGGATGTGCATCCAGGAGCCACCAAGACGAGACTTAAAGAAAGACCAGGGGCCAGCGCCATGGTGCACTAGGTTAATCCCCCACCTGAGGTGCCAGCATCCCATATGGGCGCCGATTCTAGTCCCAGTTGCTCCTCTTCCAGTCCAGCTCTCTGCTATGGCCCGGGGAAGGCAGTGGAGGATGGCCCAAGTGCTTGGGTCTCTGCACTCCCATGGGAGACCAGGAGAAGCACCTGGCTCCTGGCTTCAGATCAGCGCAACTCCGGCTGTAGCGGCCATTTAGGGAGTGAACCAATGGAAGGAAGACCTTTCTCTCTGTCTCTCTCTCTCTCACACTGTCTGTAACTCTGCCTATAAAATAAATAAATAAAATCTTAAAAAAAAAAAAAAAGAAAGAAAGAAAGACCAGATGGCTGAAGTTGTTACAGTATCCCAAGCTACGGAAAGGAATAGGGGCTTGGGTTGCTGGGGGTAGATGGTGACAGGTTATGGAAGTGTGAGAGGAGGAGCTAAATGGCAAGGCTCTTACAGAAACAGTCCCAAAGTTCCCCTTTCCTGGGAGTTAGTCTTTTCTGTTATCTCATGACTTGGTAGGGAAGGGGCTTAGGCCAATAGCACTCTTCCTCAAGGGAAGTCCTTCTGTGCTTTCCAGAGAAGGTGGGGAGGGCAGGAAAAGGAGAGAGAGCTGTTTCTGAGGCCTGTTGATCTTTCAGTTCAAAGTGCTCAGCGTGCCGAAGACCATATTCCGGGGCGCTTTAAGCCTCAATGAGTGCAGGCACATGCATGAAGAGGCGGGGTGCCCCCTCCGCCCTGGGGACTGGCGTTGGTTCAGGGACCCGTAGAGTTGACTCTCAGGTCTTTTCTTAGCCCATCCTGCTCCCCACCACTTCTTGATCCCACAGCTGCCCCCTGTGAGTCACAATTGGACCAGTCATTAGAGCAGAAGAGGGGACCCCCCCCCCAGCACTGGGGCAGGAACCTTGATACCCTCTTGTGTCTAACTTCAGCCAAATAATTACCATTTACCTCACTAACCAAGGTAACACAGAAACACCCTCCTGCCCCACAGAAATCTTTCTCCCACTAGTGCCAACAACCGCTTTCCTGAAGGCAAAGTCCATGATAATTGATGAGGTTTAAAATACAAACGAACTGAGAACATGGAAGAGTAACTTATATTCTCATTCTTGAATAAATTAAATTTAAAGAGGAGGTTCTGGAAATAGCAGTAACTTGCTTTTGCATCGCAGTGATTTACATTTGCATAGGATTATAACAGCATTATCTATCTCCTCATTGCATCTCACAGCAACTCTTTGAAATAGGCCAGAGCTCACAAGTGGGCATTATTGCCACCTCCATTTTTCGCAAATGTTTAAGACTTGAGGCTTAGAAAGGAAGATCACTTAATTTTCTCTTACAGGTTTGCTAACTTATAATTAGGACAGAATGGATTCAAATCTAGGTCTTCTGACATTTTCTGCTACATGATATTTCATTGGGAAGACAAGAACTGGTATTTCAAGTCCTGGGTAGAGAGGAACAGTGAGAACCAGGAAAGAAAGGAGAAGGGGAAGTCCTCACCTCTTTGTCCTACTCACCCCTGTTTTGACACACTGCAAACCAATACCTTTGCCCCTCCCAGGTACCTAGGCTAGGTGCGATGTGACATTGACCTTGCTCTGGCCTCAGACCCTAATTGGGCCAAGAGGGCAAGAATGTTTTCTATAATTTTCTAGAAGATACATTTCATGAGGGATGTGGTTCCCTGTGTGATTCAAACCTATGCAGGAGCACAGGATTTAGAAACTGTCCTCAGGTTTGGATTCTGTTGCTCACTTTTTTTTTTTTTAAGATTTATTTATTCGTTTGAAAGGCAGAGCAGCAGAGAGAGAGGGAGAGACAGAGAGAGAGAGAGAGATCTTCCATCTGCTGGTTCATTCCCCAGATGGCCACAACAGAGAGGTCTATACTAGGTCAAAGCCAGGAGCCAGGAACTCCATCCAGGTCTCCAACATGGACAGCAGGGAACCAAGTACTCGGGCCATCTTGCACTACTTTCCCAGGTGCATTCGCAGGGCGCTGGATCCAAAGCAGAGTAGCTGGGACTCAAACCAGTGCTCCCAGATGGGCTGCTGGCTTCCGGGCGTCAGCTTAACCTACTGTGCCATGATGCTGGCCCCCACTGCTTGCTCTTGCCTGGTCTTGATCTCTCAGGAGCTCAACTTCTTGAACTTCTGTAACAAGAAAGCATTTAGACCTTTCTCATAAAGTGTGTTGAGTGAAAACGTGGGAAATCCATCACTATTACTACGTAGACGCAGGACAAAACCTCCGGAACATAAGACGGTGTTTCACCGTGGGAGGCTGGGAAGTGATCTACTTCCCTGTGAATACAGAAGAGGAGGACTCCCCCTCCTGGGTTCCAAGAGAATGGGAAGAATGTAAGCTGAGGATTCTTTGAAAATCCTCAAATAATGACATATGAAAGCCAGGACTGCCCTTACCTTGCATTAAGTGGATGGGCTGGCTTTGTGTAAGAAAGTGTTAGGGGAGGCCACCAATCAGCTGGGACAGAACCCGGTTTCAAAGTGTGATGCTTCACTTCACCAGCCCCGGTGCTGCCTTGGGCTGGCAAGGCAGGACCCATGGTTGCTCCAGCGAGAGTTTGGGCCCACATCTCCCAGATACATTCTAACAGACACCTAGGGTCCCCCAGGCCCCTGTCTTGTTCTGCACCCATCAAAGCAAATCAAAATGCCCCAGCCACTGACCATTGTTTATTCA
The DNA here is from genome assembly GCF_051225735.1 of Oryctolagus cuniculus. Lineage (NCBI taxonomy): Eukaryota > Metazoa > Chordata > Mammalia > Lagomorpha > Leporidae > Oryctolagus > Oryctolagus cuniculus. Next base: position 114,025,757 of record NC_142867.1, on the reverse strand, counting down.
TTAAAAGGCTTCTTCTTTTGTTTTAACTTAATGTGTTTTTTTAATAACATATTTTTGATTTCTATAGTCAAAGGTTTAATGGCTCAACTAGATAAAGAGTTCAATGAATAAAAAGTAAAAATATCAGAGTCCATCAGGAAAATTAGGAAGGGCCATAAACAATAATCGAATGAAAAGATGTTCAACTTCAAGTAAATTTTAAAATAGTCACACAATCTTACTACTGTAGCAGTATATAATTGCTACCAATTTCTCAGGTCACTTCTTGATCTCTTCCCAGCTTCCCCCCAGCCCCATCCAGGAAACCCTAAAGCCTTGCTTGATGCCTCTCTTGACACCGATCAAGCTCTGCCATCCATTATTACAACTATTTTGGTATTTGCCTCTTTTTCTTTTTAATTTTTGTATTTATTTGAAAGAGAAGGCATAAGAACAGACAGAAATCCTCCATCCACTGGTTCACTTCACTCCCCCAAGTGCCCACAATAGCCTGAGCCAGGGCACAGTCAAGAGCCTCACTACTTGAGCCATCACCTGCTGCCTCCCAGGGCTCACGTTAGCAGGAAGCTGGGATGAACAGTGGAGCCAGGACTCAAACTCAGGCTGTCTGACGTGGGTGCAGGTGTCCCAAACAGCATCCTATCTGCTGTGCCGAATGCCAACCCCAGCTTCTCTTTCTGAATTGTAATTTTATCTTTGGACCTATTCCTTTGCTTTGCACTCAGTAGAGACAGGTGAGGAGGCATGACCTCTACTTTGCTATCTACTCCCCTTGGCAGTTGGTTCTGTGAAGAAAAACAACAGTGAATGAATGCTCCTAGGAGGCAGAATTTCCCCTCCTGGCCTCCACTTCAAAAGAGGCTCGGAAGACAGCACCAGGCGAGCCCACCTGCCCAAGAAGCAAGTCCTTCTGTTGCAGCGTACTTTCATGTATGTCCTGGTCGTTATCAGCTGTCTGATAACAGCATCTAAGAGTGCATACAGAATGCAGCCATTCCCTGCAAGGAACGTGCAGAAAGAGCAGACAGATAAGGAAAAGCTAACAGAGGTGTGTACATACAGAAAGTGTTCTGCTTTGAAAAAAAAAAAAAAAGATCAATGGCATTTGGGAAAGTGAGCTACAGGAAAACAAGACCTTTTGAGCCAAGCTTTCAGGTGTGTGTGTGTGTGTGTGAGAGAGAGAGAGAGAGAGAGAGAGAGAGAGAGAGTAAGTGGGGCCAGTAAGTGGGGAAGGCGGAAATTCTGTGTCCAGGAGAAAGAAATAAATTATTTTAGGCAACTCAAGAGAGCAAAGAAAGGCTTTGAGGACCAAGGGTGATGGCCACAAGGAGTGGGGAGCAAACAGGTAGGTGTCCACTGTAGGAAGCTGGGAAGGGGCAACGGTGACTGAAACCAGAGAGATTTGGGGACAGCAGGGTCTGGAGTGGAGCACCCATCTACTGCACCTCAGTGCTGTGTGCAGGGGGACTTCCAGGCACTGTGCAGCCAGGGCATCCTGGCAAGTGCTGCTTTGGGGGGGCCAGTGTTGTGGGACAGTGGGTTAAGCAGCCACTTGCAGCAACAGTATCCCATATCAGAGCACCAGTTGAGACCTGGCTGCTGTACTTCCAATCCAGCTCCCTGCTAATGCATCTGGAAAGGCAGCAGCAGATGACCCAAGTATGTGGGCCCCTGATACCCACATGGGAGACCCGGATGGAGCTCCAGGCACCTGGCTTTGCCTTGGACCAGTCCTGGCCATTGCAGCCATTTGGAGAATAAATAGCAGATGGAAAACCTCTCTCTCTCTCTCCCTCCCTTCCTCCCTCCACCTTTCAAAATAAATAAATGCATCATAAAAAAGGAAAGTACTGCTTTGAGCAGCCATTTCACCAGGACCATAGCCTGTGCCCCTCTGCCCCCACTGCATGATACCACGCCCGTCCCCTCCTGCTACAACACCAAGCAGCGCCCACAGATCATGGGGATCATTTTCTACAGAGCACAAGAGGTAGGCCTCCTGCTGTTTGCTGTCCCTAAATCTGTCACTCTGGAAATTTTACACGGTGTCATCAGCTGAATTAACCTGTTAAACTCATCATTCCCACCAGACTCAAAATGGCAAGCCCTCTTTAATGAGACTCGGCGTAAAGGAATAGATTTTCTCCGAGCCCTTAAACAAATTGTATTAAATCCTTCACACCAAATAAATTATTGAAACAGCGATTAGGTTTGGATCGGAACGAGACCTGCTCAGAGGCATATACAATCCCATTTAGGGCTTGACGCCCGCCGGAGCCAGAATTCTGCCCAAACACCTAAGTTGAGAGGGGGAGTGAAAAATCCTTGCACTCTGAGGGGCGATTGGAACAAGAACTTCAGGGCTAAATTAGCAGTGGGTCTTGTGTATGAATTTTCTTTCCATTCTAACATTATGTAAATGAAAAACCCAACGAAGTGCAAATGAAGACTATTCTTAATTCTAAAAGGCTGCTATTCTGTGATAATGACGCCATGGAATACTTCACAGTCCGCCAAGCACGGTGTGTGGTTGCTGCTCCCCCATCTGCCTTGTACGTCTCCCAGCGGGGGGACACCCACTATGTCCTCGTTATTTTTTTTTTCCGTTCCTGCCAACTAGAATCAGAGCTGCTCTGTCCCTTCACTCCTCTTCCTCCTCATCATTTAATCTTGCCAGGATCATTTAATCACCTGAAACAGAGTGTGAGGTGGGAGCTGGCTTGCCGCACGCCAGGAAGCTTTCGCGTGGAGGGGAACTAGAGGAAGGGCATTTCTGCACTGGCGCTCGTGGGCTTGTGTTCCGGCTCTGTCACCAGCCAGCTCAGTCGTCTCCGGCACCTTCTCAGAGCGCAGGGTTCTTCCCTGCAAAGTGAATAACCCTCCCCTCACTGGTTTAGATCAAAGCCAGCACGCAGGACTTGGTCAACGAATGATCTCTATTGTTATTGAGGAAACGTCAGGTTAGACACTGTTGCTGCATGGATTTGGCCACTTAGCAGTTGTGAGGGTTTCATTCAGGTTTGCATGTGTCTCTTCAGCCTCACTGCCAGGCAACATATTACTACCAGAACCGGTCTCAGGGCTGGCAGGTGTGGCGCGATGGGTCAAGCCACTGCTTGTGATGCCCACAGCCCATAAAGGAGCACTGGTTTGAGTCCCAGCCACTCTGCTTCTGATCCAGTTTCCTGCTAATGTGCTAATGCTTTGGTTCCTGCCACCCATGTGGGAGACCCAGATGAAGTTCCTGGCTCCCGGCTTCAGCCTGGCCCAGACCTGGCTGTTGTGGCTATTTGGGGAGTGAACCAGCAGATGAAAATATTCTCTTTCTCCTCCTCTTTCTGTCACTCTGCCTTTTAAATAAATAAATAAATAAATTTTAAAACAACTGCCATTCTCAGACCCAGACACACAGGCACACACACACAGATCTCCGAGCAAACAGACAAGCTGTCCCAGGAGGCTCAGGGCAGACTGAGCTCTCAGGTTTTTCTCTCTTCCCCACATCCGTTGCAGAAACATCTGGACCCCAGGCACGTGGAGCAGTGTCCCAAAGGCCCGTAACCCACCAATTCCTGATCAAATGATACAGTAGATTCCCATGAAGCAGAGGCGCAAAAGAGCCAACTCCACATCTTGGACCTGCCTCTGCAGGGTGGTTTGCTGGATTCATTTTTTTAAGATTTTATTTAATTATTTTACAAATAAATACAATCTTAAAAAAAGAGTTACAGAAACATAGAGAGAGAAAGATCTTCCATCCTCTGGTTTACTTCCCAAATGGCCACAATGTCTGGAACTGGGCTGATCCAAAGCCAGGAGCCAGAAGATTCTTCCCAGTTTCCCATGTGGGTGCAGGGGCCCAAGCATTTCGGCCAACTTCTGCTTCTTTCCCAGACCATAGCAGAGAGCTGGATCAGAAGAGAAGCAGCTGGGACTAGACCCAGCGCCCATATGGGATGCCGGCACTGCAGGCAGAAGCTTAGCTTACCACGCCACAGCACCGGCCCCTGGATTCTTATATTTGTCCAACCAAGGCCCCACTCCAGCTGACTACTTTTCTTAAACAGCGTTAATTTCATGAGGAAAAATAATATCTCATATCCCCAATGCTGATTAGCACCCCATCTGATTCCAATTTAGATACTGGTATCTGGTGTCCTTGGTGGAGCCACCTGTCCGGCTCGAGGGCCTTTCCAGGGTGCTGATCACATTTCAAGCACTGGTCAATGTCAACCGTCTACCCCCAGCAGGGCTGAAAGTTCAGTTATACACATGTTCATGATACCATTTATACTAAGGTATTTAAAAGTCAATTACAGACAATAGCACCACTATGAAAAACGGAAAGCTTCCTACATAATGGAACAAGAATGTGAATTATCTTTCGGTGGGAATATTTGTACCTTAGGTTCATGTCTGTTGTGGTGTCATGATGTCTAGAATTTGTTTCAGATTCTCCCAGCATAGACAGCCCTACTTGCTGTCTATAGGCCACAGCCTGGGTTGGTCATTTGCTCCAAGTAGGCTCAAAAGTAGGCCCAGTAGGCTCTAGCATTAGAAAACCCAACTTGTGGCGCAGTAGGCTGAGTCTCTACCTGTGGCTCTCGCATCACTAATAAGTACTGGTTCAGGTCCCACCTGCTCCTCTTCCGATCCAGCTCTCTGCTAATGGCCTGGGAAAGCAGTGGAGGATGGCTCAGGTGCTTGGGCCCCTGCTCCCATGTGGGAGACCTGGAAGAAGCTCCTGGCTTCAGATCAGCCCAGCGCTGACCTTTGTGGCTATTTGGGGAGTGAATAAGAAGAAGGAAGACCTCTCTGTCTGTAACTCTCCCTCTCAAATAAATAAATCAATATTTAACAAAAAGGGAAGCCCACATTTAAAGGTATATATTAAGAGTGTTTTGTTTATCTTAATTCCAATCAATATGAGTGATTCTTTACTGATTAGCATAACAAATGTAGAGGGTGGATTTTCATTAATGCCTCATTAATTAGCTTAAGGAGTATTAGAAGTGGGATATCATCAGTCAATTCAGAAGTATTCAAGACATACAGCTTGTCAAAAATATTTTTTAGATGTACCTTCCCAGTGCATGAATAGGTATAAGAATGCAACAGGGGCTGGCGCTGTGGCATAGCAGGTTGATGTCCTGGCCTGAAGCGCCGGCATCCCATATGGGTGCCGGTTCAAGACGAAGCTGCTCCATTTCCGATCCAGCTCTCTGCTGTGGCCTGGGAAAGCAGTGGAAGATGGCCCAAGTCCTTGGGCCCCTGTATTCATGTGGGAGACCTGGAAGAATCTCCTGGCCCCTGGCTTCAGATCAGCACAGCTCAGGCAGTTGGGACCAACTGGGGAGTAAACCAGCAGATGGAAGACCTCTCTTTCTCTCTCTCTCTGCCTCTGCCTCTCTGATTTTCAAGTAAACAAATAAAATCTTTAAAATAAAAAAAAGAGTCCTCTAGTCTCACAGACGAAAACCAAGTCTTGATCCCTAGCTCGCCCCGTGTCCTTTTTGGAGTCTGGAGACTCTGGGGGCCGACCGTAGGTCTAACTAACGCTGCCTCTGGAATGTAGTGTCTGCTTTGAGTAAAATGCATTCAAGTCAGGTGTGATGAAGGCACCTGGAAGACAGCAGGGACTTCATATGCCCTGTTGATATTAGTGTTTATGTAATGCACGTATAGAGAAGGAACAGAATCTGCTGTGAGATTTGCTACCATTAAAATCTGCTGGTGCTGTCTCTCTCTCTCTCTCACTGTCCACTCTGCCTGTCAAAAATTAAAATTAAAAAAAAATCTGCTGGTGAAGCCACGGGAGAGTCACTTACCTTCACCTGCTCTAACTCGGCAGTGCCTGCATCCATCAAAAAACAATGACTGCGCAGGAACAGACGGATTGTAGGTAATTTTTAACTCACACATTTTTAAATGTATTTGAAAGGCAGAAGAGACAGAGATAGACAGGAATCTCCCATTTGCTGGTTCCCTCCCCAAATGCCGGGCAGAAGTCAGGAGCCTGGAACTCAGCCTGGGTCTCCCACCTGGATGGTAGGATCCCAATTACTTGACCATCATCTGCTGCCTCCCAGGATATGTATTAGCAGGAAGCTGGAATCTAGAGCAATGCTGTACTCTAAGGGATTCAGATGTCCCGAACATTCACCCCATTGCTCTGCCATCCCAGAATACCTCTTTGTCTGCATGGTCCACAGGGCCTACTAGCACATCCTTCATTCAGCCAGCAGGAAGGAAAAAGGGCACAAACCAATGTGGATGCATCACTTCTGCTCATGTCCCACTGGCCAGAACATTGTTACTTGGCCATACCTGCCTGCAAGGGATGCTGGGAAATAGAGGCATAATTCCGAGGACATACATGTCACCCACAAAGCAAGAGCTCTCTTCCCTTTTGGAGTGGGAAATGCTGAGGAACAACCAGTGGATACTCCTGGAATCAAAAGACAATGTCCAGTATTGATGGCTAGGAAACAATAGGCAAGTTCTAATGACGTTGGAAGACTTGTATATTCAATTGTAAGTAGTCACTTCTGCACCCCCACTGTCCCAGCTTCCCAGGCCCCTCCCCTTGGATGCAATGGAAATCTGCCAGGATCTAATAAAGATTAATTAATGCCTAGACCATCAGGAGTCTTCCAGATCCTAATCCAGCCCACAAGCCTGTGTCCATTCTCATTGATCAGTGCCCCTGTCTTAATGATTTTTTAAATATTTCAAATATAAGTCATGGCATCAATATCTGGCAATCGTTTTATGAAGAAGTTGAAGAAGTAGAGACATCCAACCTACACAGAGGAGATTTGAAAGGGGGAGAATCCAGCCATCATCTTTAAACATTTATAGTAAAAATTACTACCTTAAAGTTTTATTTTGAATGTCTAATATATGCCGAGACCTGAACTGGACTCGTGCTTTTTATGCACTCTCTCAAGTTCTCAAAGCAATCCTGTATGGTGAGAATTGTTTTCATTTTACTGGCAAAGGCGCTGAAGATCACAGACATTGAACCTGAGTCAAGATTCAAACACCTGGGTATCTGGCTCCAAGTGGAAATATTCCCCGCTGTGCCAAAGATTCATAGGCAGAATGCACAAAGAACCACACAGATCAGTATTATAAAGACAATATTTTTAAAACAGGCAAAAGAATTAGGTAAATGCAAAAAAGAAGGCATGGCCAATAAACACATAAAAATGATGCTCAGTATTATTGGCCATTAGGGAATTGCAAATGAAAATTACAAGAGGATACTTCCACATACCCACTAGAATGATTATAATTTTAAAAATCTGAGGCCAGCATTGCAGTACAGTAAGTTAAGCTACTACTTTCTTGCAACACTGGCATTTGAAAGCTGATTCAAATCCAGGCTGCTCAGCTTCCAACCCAGCTCTCTGCAATGTGCCTGGGAAGGCAGTGGATGGATGGCCCCAGTACCTGGGCCCCTGCCTCCCACGTGGGAGTCCCGAATGGAGCTACCGGCTACAGGCTTCAGCCTGGCCCAGCCCCAGCTGTTTCAGCCATTACAGAGTGAACTAGAAGATGGAAGACCTCTCTAATTGCCCACCTCTCTCTGACATCCTGCCTTTCAGATAAATGAATCTTTAAAAAATAGAAATACAAATTCTAACAATACCAAATATTGGTGAGGCTGAGGAGTGACTGAATTTTTAATACATTGCTGGTAAAAAAAAAAATAAAAAAATAAAATGTTCAGCCATTTAGAAAACTGTCATTTTCTTATAACTATTCACTTACCTTATAATTTAGGAGTCCCGAAAGAAACCATATGTCTACCAAGAACCTTGTTTAAGACTGTTCTCTGTGGCTTTATTTCTAAAAGCCAGATTTTGAAACAATGCAAATGTGCATTCATAAGAGAATGGGTAAACAAATTGAGTTGCATTCATACAGTGAGATACTGCCCAGCATAAACTACTAACACATGCAGTGACACAGATGAATCTCAAAAACATTGCAGTGAGTGAAAAATGCCAGACACAAAAGACGACACGCTGAATGACTCCATTTATGTGAAGTCCAGGAACAAGCAAATCTAATCCGTGGGATCAGAACAGTAGTTGCCTGGGGGAGGGGAGAGAGAACAGTTAACTGGAAAGGAGCGTGGGGGAATGTTCTGGGTGATGCTATTTTCCATGTTTTGATTAACCCACTGGCTACACAGGTATATTTGTCAAAACTCATTGAACTATGCCCCTAAGGCCCATGCATTGTGCTATATGCAATTGTACCTCAATTACACATGGTGTTAAAACAAAGGGGAGGTTGTATTTATGTTAATGTGCTGCTTTTCCCAGTATTATGTTCTTGGCATTCAGCATATTCAAGTTAGACTAATGCCTGTCAGAGATGTTGTGAAGGGTTCAGATGAAGTAATTTAAAAAACCTCAGATTTAAAAACATTATACGTGAGACTTTCAGAAATAGTCATGGCATAGCGGGTCAAACCGCTGCCTGCAGTGCCGGCATCCCATATGGGACCAGGTTCACATCCTGGCTGCACCACTTCTGATCCAGCTCTCTGCTGTGGCCTGGGAAAGCACTAGAAGATGGCCCAAGTCCTTGGGCCCACATGGGAGACTGGGAAGAAGCTCCCGGCTCCTGGCTTCAGATCAGCCCAGCTCCAGCCATTGTGCCCATTTGGGGAGTGGACCAGTGGATGACCTCTCGCTCTCTCTGTTTCTCCCTCTCTCTCTAACTCTTTCAAATAAATAAAATAAATTTAAAAAAAAGAAATAATCCTATATTTCAGAAAAAGTAAAACCTACGTTTATCTTCTATATTAGAGAATTCAAGGTAGATAGGGAAATTTATATTGCCACATATTTAACAACTTTTTGTTTGTTTTGTTCTTCTGAAATTCTTCCGCATTTAGCATTATCTCTACTTCCCTTCTGACATTAAAACCCGTAACCGTTCTGTGTTTCTGTATCTCAGAACTTATGGTGGTTGCGCATTTCCTTTGTTCAACATCCTCCTGGGGCCTTCGCTGTGGCTTTGCGGGTAAAGCTGCTGCCTGCAGTGCTGACATCCCATACGAGCACCAGTTCAAGTCCCGGCTGCTCCACTTCTGGTCCAGCTCTCTGCTATGGCCTGGGAAAGCAGTGGAAGATGGCCCAAGTCCTTGGGCCCCTGCATCCGTGTGGGGGACCTGGAAGAAGTTCCTGGTTCCTGGCTTCAGATAGGTGTAGCTCTGGCCATTGCAGCCAGGTGGGGAATGAAAAAGAGGATGGAAGACTTTCTCTTTCTCTCTCTCTCCCTCTCTCTCTCTCTCTCTCTGTCTCTGCCTCTCTGTAACTCAAAAAACAATCCTCTCAGCCTTTGCTTCCCAACAACTTCTGCTCCTCCTTAAAGATGCTGTGCAGAAGTCTAGTGCACCAGTAAAACATCTCCTTTAACACGCCTGCCCAGAGTTGGAGTTCTATCCCCCTGCTAGTTTGACTGTGAGCATGGCATTATCCCAGGATAAATGATGCCTACATTACCACCCAGCTCAAAGGGTATAGCTCTTCACACATGTGATTCCGCACTTGAAGAAAGAAAAGAAACAGCCAAGCCAGCAATGGCACCTCCATGAGTCTCCCCATCAGCTGAATGGAATCAGTTGAACAGAATGGTAGCATATGACTGGGCATTTTTCCTGGGCAAATTGTATTACTTACCTGGAGTTAGATCATGTCGGAAGTTGCAGTAGCAACTGACTAATCTAAGCACTACTTGAGATTGTCAGACTTGTGTGAAGTTGGAGACGCGTGGCTTTGGAGTTGGATGTGAATCCTAGCTCAGTGGTTACATGAGTCTGTACAGATACCACGCACATGGGGAAGGGAAAAAAAAAAGATGAATAAAATTCAAGGCTAAATGCCAAAGCTAACATTGACAGAACTTCCTGTGGTGCCAGCTCTGATGCTGAACACTCTGTGTCTATTTAGCTTATTTAATCTGCATGATAGCTCACTGCAGAGAGGTTATGCAGTGTGCCCCAAATTTCACAGCTAGTAAGTGATAGAACTGGGTCTCATTTCCAAGTCTGTTTAGCTCTGAAGTCCATGCTCTTAATCACTAGACTCTCCTGTGTCCCAGAAAGAAATTGCCATGTTTAACCCTGTTTCTTGCTTCAGGTCTGTCAACCAGCCCGACGTATCAAACTCTTTTCCCGTTATTTTTAGGTTCTCAAGAGGAGGCGTCTGTTCCTTGGTCTCCAACATCTCCAGCAGGGATCATGTTTGTGCCTCATCTGAATGCTCTCTACTCTTGTTTTGTTGGAAAGCAGGAGGATAAGGAACTGATGCAAAAGAACTTGAAATATTTTGGTCATCCTCTGTTGGAGCCCTGACAGGTTTCCGTGGCAGTGTGGTCTGGAGTCTGGAGTCTGAAGGGAGACTGGTCAGGGAACAGGAAGCATCAAGAAGCAGATAAAAGAGACTGGGAAATGGATTAATCTTCTTTGAGGCTGTAAAGTTTGCATGTAACAAGAAGAGGTGGTCTGGCCAAGGGAAAATGCAGGGAACAAATCTGATAGACATGGGGCATAGGAGCTGCTACCCACAGCAGTGTTATGCTGAAGTTTTATGACGGTCTCTTCCCCTGGGTCACCTTGTCTAAGTGAACCAAAACCATGTTTAATATATTTAGTAGCCAGAGCCGCGGCTCACTAGGCTAATCCTCCGCCTTGTGGCGCCAGCACACTGGGTTCTAGTCCCAGTCGGGGCACTGGATTCTGTCCCGGTTGCCCCCCTTCCAGGCCAGCTCTCTGCTGTGGCCAGGGAGTGCAGTGGAGGATGGCCCAAGTGCTTGGGCCCTGCACCCCATGGGAGACCAGGATAAGCACCTGGCTCCTGCCATCGGATCAGGATGGCGGCAGCCATTGGAGGGTGAACCAACGGCAAAAGGAAGACCTTTCTCTCTGTCTCTCTCTCTCTGTCCACTCTGCCTGTAAATATATATACATATATGTATATATATATATATATATTTAGTACCTGCTGGGAATGCATTTCTTCCCCTCCCCCTTCTCCTCCTGTTTTGTACATGTGACCATCTTACTGGACAACACTTGATTTCAAAAGCAGTACTGTGATGACCTTTATGCAGGCCCTTCTTGCTCAACAGCCTGACCTCAGTTGTAAGAGTTGCAACCCATGATGTCTCCATTCAACTGTGGGGGGGGGGGAGAAGGGGAGGTTTTAAAGCTCTGACCCAAAGGCTGGTAAAGGGCACACCTTGGATGTGAACCGAGGAAGTCAAGAACCTGAACCCCTATTCTTAACCAGTAAGCTTCACTGTTCCTCACTTGATTTGTGACAAAGTCACAGTCACCGATCAAAACAGAAATATCTTGGGAGTGCCAATACCTGTAGCCAGTGGTTTGCAATCAGTTTTTTCTCTTAAGCAGCAGAATTCAAGTTTTAACAATAAAATCTTACATGAACCTCAGTATGTCAAATAGACGAAAGCCAATATGCACCACTTGAAGATGAGCCAGGAGTCCAAAGCCCTGTTAATTTGTCCTTCCTCTTGGCCCTTCCCTCTCACCATGGTTGCTTATGGAATAACTCTGTAGATCTTTATAGTCCCTGGAACACAATGAGAACTACATCACTTGGTGAGTGTATTCACTTTGCATCACTATAATGAAAAACTTGAGGTAGGCTACTTATGAAGCAAAGAGGTCTATCTGGCTCCATTCGGGAGACTCAGAGGTATGGTGCTGCATTGATTCAGCTCTAGTGAGGGCTCACTCAGCTGTATCACAGCATGGCAGATGGTAACCAGGGAATGTGTACAGAAGCAAACAATCTCAAACCAGGAAGCCAGAGAGAGACTGGTGGGTCCAGGCTCAGGCTTTTGTAACCATTCTCTCATGAGAAAATTCCTTAATCCCTTCCAAGGGCATGAACCAATGACCTAAGGACCTCCCTCTAGGCCCCATCTCTTTTTTTTTTTTTAACTTTTATTTAGTAAATATAAATTTCCAAAGTACAGCTTATGGATTACAATGGCTTCCCCGCCCCATAACTTCCCTCCCACCCGCAACCCTCCCATCTCCTGCTCCCTCTCCCATCCCATTCACATCAAGATTTATTTATTTTTATATATTTTTTTTTTGACAGGCAGAGTGGACAGTGAGAGAGAGAGAGAGACAGAGAGAAAGGTCTTCCTTTGCCGTTGGTTTACCTTCCAATGGCCGCCGCGGCTGGCGCGCTGCGGCCGGCGCACCGCGCTGATCCGATGGCAGGAGCCAGGAGCCAGGTGCTTTTCCTGGTCTCCCATGGGGTGCAGGGCCCAAGCACTTGGGCCATCCTCCACTGCACTCCCTGGCCACAGCAGAGAGCTGGCCTGGAAGAGGGGCAACCGGGACAGAATCCAGCGCCCCGACCGGGACTAGAACCCCGTGTGCTGGCGCCGCTAGGCGGAGGATTAGCCTAGTGAGCCGCGGCGCCGGCCCAAGATTTATTTTCAATTCTCTTTATATACAGAAGATAAATTTAGTATATAGTAAGTAAAGATCTCATCAGTTTGCACCCACACAGAACATAAAGTGTAAAATACTGTTTGAGTACTAGTTATAGCATTCATTCACATTGTACAACACATTAAGGGCAGAGATTCTACATGAGGAGTAAGTACACAGTGACTCGTGTTGTTGACTTAACAAATTGACACTCTTGTTTAAGGCGTCAGTAATCTCCTTAGGTTCTAGTCATGAGTTGCCAAGGCTTTGGAAGCATTTTGAGTTCATCGACTTCGATATTATTTCAACAAGGTCATAATCAAAGTGGAAGTTTCTATCCTCCCTTCAGAGAAAGGTACCTCCTTCTTTCTACTGGGATCTCACTCACAGAGATCTTTCATCTAGGTGTTTTTTTTTTTTCCAGAGTGTCTTGGCTTTCCATGCCTGAAATACTCTCATGGGCTCTTCAGCCAGATCTGAATGCCTTAAGGGCTGATTCTGAGGCCAGAGTGCTGTTTAGGACATCTGCCATTCTATGAGTCTGCTGTGTATCCCACTTCCCATGTTGGATCGTTCTCTCCCTTTTTTATTCTATCAGCTAGTATTAGCAGACACTAGTCTTGTTTATGTGATCCCTTTGACTCTTAGACCTATCAGTATGATCTATTGTGACCTGAAATTGATCACTTGGACTAGTGAGGTGGCATTGGTACATGCAACCTTGATGGGATTGTATTGGAATCCCCTGGTATGTTTCTAAATCCACCATTTGGGGCAAGTCAGCTTGAGCATGTCCCAAATTGTACATCTCCTCCCTCTCTTATTCCCACTCTTATATTTAACAGGGATCACTTTTCAGTTAAATTTAAACACCTGAGAATAATTGTGTGTTAATTACAGAGTTCAACCAATAGTATTAACTAGAACAAAAAAAATACTAAAATGGATAAAGTATTAAATTGTACATCAACAGTCGGGACAAGGGCTGATCAAGTCACTGTTTCTCATAGTGTCCATTTCGCTTCACCAGGTTTAGGTCCCATCTCTTAAAGATCCTACAACATCTCCCATCATCCAAGTGGGAACCAGGCTTCCAACTTTGGGGGACATTCAAACCATGGCAAATTGATCTATTTTTTTCTCTTAATCTCTTCTCATTTTCTTAACCAGATGGGAGACATGAGAATCAGAACAAGTCTATTTCAATAGTAACCAGAGCAGAAAGAAAGAACCAGTGCATAGAATGCCATCCAAGACAGCAAAGCTGAGCAAAACATCATACGCGAACATCTTGGTCAAAACTGAGCCATATGAGCCAACATCCAAGTAGAAGAACAAAATGTGGGCCACTCATGCCTCACGCCTGCCTCAAGCAGTCTCAAAGAAAGGATGAAGAAAGGAAACTGAGAACCAGGCCAATATGTTAATATTTTTGTTCCATTCCTCAATGTCATGAACAAATACACCAGCACTCTTTCTTACTGCCTAGATAGCAACCACACAGGCTTTGCACAGGCCCGGAAACAGGAACCAAGTTTTCTGGCCCTTATTTATGTTTGTACCCTTTGCAATCCTAGCTCAGGATGAAGGTCTATGGGGCAGATGGGATTGTGAAATTTCTGAGAAAGGGAAGCCACTAGCAACAACAACAAACAGGACCATTGCAGAGGTCAGGGCCCAGTGCTGAGCTGCTCTTTGAGCTCGGAGGCGCCTTCAGTGCTCTGCCCTCCAACAGCTGAGCCCACTCATTAAGGAAGAGAAAAAAGGAACTCGGGCTGGCCCATTCGGGCCAGGGACCTCTTTTTAAAATGCCGGTTAATTCCCTAAATGCCTGCCACAGTTGTGGCTGGGTCAGGCCAAAAGCCAGGACCCCGAAACTCTATCCAGGTCTATGGCTTCAGGGTCGCTGGCTCTCTGGCTGCCAGCTGGCTTTGGTCCATTGGAGGCACTCACTAGAGATCATAGTATGACAAAGAAAGGCGGTCAGGACAGATCTTCCCCGAGTTTTCTGCCTTCCCCGAGTTCTCTGTCTCCCAAGTAGCTACAGAGTGGCCAAGTCACTCCCCTGCAGGCCCCAGCTCCTGCCGGGCAGTCCTCTCCCGTGCAACTACCCTCTCTGGGTTCCAATCAGTTCTTCCCCTGTCTCTGCAGGCTTGGGATGATCAGTTTCCCCTATTGTTACCAGCACAAAATACGGCCTTTTTTTTGGTAAGTTTCCCACTTATAAATCCAAGCTTTATTAAACTCCTCTTAAAATATCCAATTGCATCTGCCATCTCAGAACACTTCTGGTCTTCAATCAACATCTGTCAGACTAACAGCATGAAAATTAAGATCAGAATCACTACCCCCAGAGCAAGTTTATATACTGATTTTATCCTACAACTTTATTAGTTTGGACTGTTCTGGAGAGAACTTTCAAAAGCTCTTAATTTTTGCCTCCAATCTGAATAAGCTCCCTTCAGATGGATGGTTGTACCTAGGTAATAACCCTTATTAAATACAGCCAGATGCTGCAACGTGAGTATCGGCGCACACACAAACGGTGGTCCTGTGAGATTGCAATGGAGCTGAGCTAGTGCTGTCACAGCTGGGACTTGAACCAGTGCTCTGATATTGGAGGCCAGTGTTGCAAGTGATAGCTTAACATAATTAACCACAAAGCCCCACCAACTTCTCTTTTTTTTTTTTTTTAAGATTTATTTATTTGAAAAGCAGAGTGTCTCTCTCTCTCTCTCTCTCTCTCTCTCTCTCTCTCTCTCACACACACACACACACACACACGGTTTTCCTAAATGGCCACAATAGCCAGAGCTGGGTCAGGCTGAAACCAGGAACCAAGAACTCCATCTGGGTCTCCCACATGGATGGCAGGGGCCCAAGCACTTGAACCATTTTCCGCTGCCTTCCCGCGCACATTAACAGGAAGCTGGGTTGGGAACAGAGTAGATAGGACTCAAATTGGGGTTCCAATATGGGATGAGAGTGTCACAAGCAATGGCTTAACCCGCTGTGCCACAGCGCTATTCCCACACCTTCTATGCTTTCTACTGTATTTTTACTGTACCTTTCCTATGCTTAGATTCACAAGCACTTACCATTGTGTTACGGTTGCCTAGAGCACTCAGAGCAGTAACATGCTGTACAGATTGGTATCCTAGGAGCAACAGGCTCTGTCTACCTCATGGCCTGGGTGTGTAGCAGGCTGCTTGTGTACCTGCCCTCCATGACATCCACCCAACAACAAAATTGCCTAGCCACACATTTCTCAGGATGCACCCTGGGCACTAAGCTGCGGATGACTCTATGTATAGATACTTACTTTCTCACTAAGAATGTCAAACTAAAACTGTATTGGAACAGTGAACTACAAAGAGTAGATACTAAGAGACTATGGCACAGTAATTCAGAGCACAAGCTCTCAGAGGTTTGCATCATTTAACAGTAGCTTTCAGAAAGTTACTTAAGCTTTCCAAGACTTGGTTTTCTCATTCTTAAAATAGTCATAATGATTGTACCAACTTCTCATGTTTGTTGTGAAGGTTAAATGAGTTTGAGTACAATGAGCACTTGAGAAAGTCTAGCTACAGGTGCAGGAGTTTGGCATAGAAGCTATACAACCCGTTGGGACACCCACATTCCACATCAGGGTACCTAGGTTCAAGTCCTGGTCCTGCTCTCCATTCCAGTTTCCTTTTAATGTGCACCCTGGGAGGCAGAAGGTGATGGCTCAAAGAGTTGGATCCCTGTCACCCACGTGGGAGACCTGGTTTTAGTTCTCAGCTCTTGGCTTCAACCTGGCCCCAGTCCTGATTGTTGCAGACATTTGGAGAGTGAAGCAGTGGATGGATGATTCTCTCTCTCTCTCTCTCTCTTGATCTCTCTCTCTCTTCCTTTGCAGTAAGTGAAATAAGTAAATAGACATAAAAAGAGAACTACTGGCTATTATTATTGCTGTTAGTTTTCATTTGCAATCCCCTACTGACCTGATGGTGCGCATCTTTTCATGCGCTTGCTTGCCATCTGCACATCCCTCTTGCTTGCCATTGGCACACCTGAACAGGTGTCTGTTCAGATGATTTGCCCACTTTTTAGTTGGACAGTTAATTTTCTTGCTGTTGTGTTGTAAGAGCTCTTCATGGCTTGGGGGTAACAGATCCATCGGATGTGCCATGTATAAACGTTTGCTCCCATTCCTCTGATCTCATTGCTATTAGGAAGATGTTACTAAAATAATGGTAGACTCACAGAATTTTTACAGGAATTAAATGTGCTATTATTTTTAAAGTGCTCAGAACATTACGTGGCACAGAGGTAGGAGCTATATGACATTAATTAGTAAACACCCAAGTCCTGTGTGAGTGTTAATACCTAGGAACAATTCGACTCCTTTCTCCTTAGCTTTTTAATTGCTCTCAGTCACTTCCTAAATTAATTTGGATTTCTTAAGCAGAAAAGAACCTTGTAATTTCATCCTGAGGTTTTTTTTTTTTTTTTTTTTTTTTTCCTGGAGTTAAAAAACTCACTGAGCACATGTCTGATTGTCAAGTTCTGGTGTTTAAGCATGGGGTCAGCTTAGGGTCAAAAGCTATTTTAAGCTCGTTTTCTTGAATATTTTATTCCTCGCACTTCTGAATCAGGTCATAGGTGGGGAGCTATCAAACATTTTCTTCCCAAGGCAACCTCTCACCTTTACCCAGACCCAGCAACAGAAAGCAGGGAAACAAATGGGTGGGAAGAAGTGCCTGGGACTAGAGCTGCCTGCTGTCTGTCCCCTTGGGGATTTGTGTCCATTACGCCAGGAGATAACTCAGGCTCGTGATGGGATAAATGCTTAAATGCCTTCTTAACAAAAGGAGCCAGGATTATGCCTCTCCCGTGTGTCGAATTTATGATAATTGGGGAATGTGGATCTCTTGTTTAGATGAGACACATGTTTTTACGGCTGAACGAATCCTGGATTTCATGGCCTGTGTTTGGTTACAGAGAACAGGGCGCCTATGATCCAGAGTGGGCTCTTGCTCTCTGCATTGCTTCCCCTTATCCTCACAGTGTCATCTGAAACCACCTCCTTTCTTGGGGAAACCAACGGACCCTAACACCAGAAGCTGCCCCCACCCACCCCACAGCTGGCAGCAAAGTAAAGTGTGTAAGTGAAGCTCACATCCGGTGAAGTCTGAGCATGGGACACTTATTATGTACAGGGACTGACATGTGATGATTACTCTAGGTAAAGTGGTGGATTCCAAGAAAAAGAGGAATTGGGTGGGGAAGCAGAAGCAGGTGTTAAGTGGAGAAGCCTAATAAAAACGGGAAGACAGACGTTGGGGACAAAGGTGCTGTCATTTGGATGTGGTTGGAGTGTGTCCCCGGAAGTTTCACGTGCTGGAAGCTGGGTTCTCAGCGTGGTGGGGTTGAGGGCAGGGGCACCTGTAAGAGGTGTGGCCTGGTGGGTTGTTAGATCTCAGGGTGCTCTGTCCTAGGCGGGAATCAAGTAAGTGCCTGTAGGCACCTTGGTTAGTCTCTCTGAAAGGACTACTACAGAGCAGCAAGGCCTGCTCCCCCCCAATCTCTCTGTCTTTCTGTCTCACCGTGGGGCACCAGGGGATACCTCTCTGTCTCTCACTCGCGCGCGCACGCGCTCGCCATGCAACCATCACCTAACATGATGTGACACAGCCAACAGCACCCTTACCAGGGGCTGAATTGAACTCTTGAAATTTCAGCCTCAAAATCATGAGTTAAATAAGCCTCTTTTTTAAAATAGATCACCCAGGCTTGGGCATTTGGTTGTAGCAATAGAAACAGATAATGCAAAGGGAACATCCGTGAGCGGCTCCTTGGAAAGCCTAAGCAGTGAGATCCAGCCCTTTGCAGACAGCACAAATGAGCAACTGATGGAGACGAGGCACAGCGCTGGAGCTCCCCTGACCCTCTTCCCCGGTGTTAATGGGGAGTCTTTTGGATATAAATAGTAGACAGTGAAACTAAGTGTAATGCTGAAGATTATTTATTGGCTTATATAACCAAGAAGTCTAAAAGGTGACCTCACTACTGGCTGGATCCAGAGGGTCAGATGATAACTTATGGCCCATGATTTTTCTGGTTCCTTTTAGTTCTACAGGCAACTAATCCTCCTGCCCCTGGGTGGATTTTCTCCATGTGTCAGCAGAGGTGAGTGCTAGTTAGCCCTAACTTCTATCATCCTTACAGGAAAAGAGAAAAGTGAGAACCGGGTCTCCCCAGCACAGCAGTCAGTCCATCTCCATCCCCCAAGAGGCCCTGCTGGGGCCACTTGCCCATCTTTCAATAGCCAGGGGGATGTACTGTTCTAACGGGTCAACTGAGACACCTGCTCACAATAACCATGCCATGTGGGAAAAGGGCATTTCCCAGATGGAAGGAAAGCTTCGGGAACAGCCATGCCAAATAGCTCTCCAGGGTAAAGCTGTTTTAGCACCCATAGACTTTGCTGTGCATGCAGTTTGGGAAAAAGAACATCTTGGCTTTGGTGCCACCAGAAAGTCGAGGACAGGTCGGGGTCTCCCCCATCATCGCTCTTTGCATTTCAGAGAGAACCCTGGGCTGATGACGTCAGTCTACTGGACACTGCATCTGGATGGAAAAAGCTGAACAGCCACTCAGCTGTACCACCTCCCCAGCCTGCCCTCCCACCTCTCTGCCTGGCACCTGTCAAACAAGGAAAAGACAGGATCTCAGCACAGACAGCCCCATTATACCAGCCTCATTTGTTTTTTCATATTCTCATTCCCTCAATCTGCCTTTTCTTTTCACTGGGGACAAAAAAGAAAAAGACATGCCAGAATGTCCCTAATTCCTCTGCAGTGACTCCACCGTGCCCCCTTGTTTTTCTAGGAGGGGGTTTTCTGACAGCTGGCTTTTTAAATTCATCTGCTAGATAGTTTCAATTTAATGACCAATTTCTTTTTAATAACCTTCGCAGGGCCCCTGGAGTGTCAGCCTTTAAACAGAACATAATAGAATTTTCCAAAGAAATAAACGGTGATTTCTTTACACAGCTTCTCATATCCAAGCTCATTTGCATACACGGCCTATCTGAAGAGCCAGAACTAATGAACTTAGGGGTGAGATTCTCACTGGGCTGTTCTCAGAGTTCTCTCTCTCCTCCACCTGGCTGCTTTCAAAACCCTCATCTGAAAGGATTCCCTCCAGGAAGTCTTCCTTGATCCATCACTCCCAGCTCTAATTATATAGCTTTGCCGTCACCTGAACAATGTCTGAGGATACAGTTCCAATTCGGTTTACCTTCTCTCGCTCTTTGATGGATCTGAAGTTTCACGAGTGCTGGGGGGTGACTGTGACCCCTGAGTCCCCACCTCCTCAGGGATCTTCCCCTCTGCCTCTTCGTAGCCACCCCTCCCTCCTCTCTCCTCCCTCCTCCCCAGACTTCTTTAAGCAAAGACGAAACAGGAACTTCTTTCCTGGTCTGGTGGGAGATCCCAGCCTTCACAAATTGCCAGTGCCGAGGCAAGATTTCTGCTCTGCTATTTGGTAGTGGTAAGGGGAAAGGAATCCATTTTTAAAAACTTAATTTTCTTCCCTACAAAAAGACACATTCTTGAGAGTTCCTGTGATCATTAAACAAGATGTGTGTTCAAAAATACTCCAGGAGGGGAGAGAGAGCGGGAAAGGGGAGGGTTTTGGGTGGGAGGGAAGTTATCGGGGGGTGGGGGGAAGCCAATGTAGTGCATAAGCTGTACTTCGGAAATCTATATTCATTAAATAAAAGTTAAAAAAAATACTCCAGGATTTTGTAGATCCTTTAAGAGGCATTTGCTTCCTGAGCAATGAGATTGTACAGGCTACTGAGAGCCTGAAATACTTCTCTC
This sequence comes from Oryctolagus cuniculus, assembly GCF_051225735.1. Classification (NCBI taxonomy): domain Eukaryota; kingdom Metazoa; phylum Chordata; class Mammalia; order Lagomorpha; family Leporidae; genus Oryctolagus; species Oryctolagus cuniculus. The sequence goes on along the minus strand of NC_142867.1, from coordinate 114,005,393 downwards.
GTCTGTTGTTGATATTTCAGTCCTTTTCTGGAAGACAAAATCTTTGATGTTTTTAAAAGATGTATTTATTTATTTAAAAGGCAGACTTACAGAGAGAGAGAAAGAGAGAGAGAGAGAGAGAGAGAGAGGAGATCTTCCATCCACTGATTTACCCCACAAATGGCTGCAATCTAGGGCTGTTCCAGGCTGATGCCAGGAGCCTGGAACTCCCTCCGGGTCTCCCATCTTGGTGGCAGGGCCCAAGCACTCAGACCATCTTCCTCTGCTTTCCCAGGCCATCAGCAGGGAGCTGGATCAGAAGTGGAACAGCCAGGACTTGAACTGGCGCTCATATGTGATGCCTGCATTGCAGGCTGTGCTTAACACCATGCCACAATGCTGACCCTGGTAAAGCATTTATGCCAAGTTAGAAATAAGATTGAAATTGAAAATAATCCCGGGGCAAGTGACAATGAACTTAAATACATTCACTCTGGAAATACTTGGTTCCATGCCCCATCATGGCTCCTTCCCTAACCTGCGATGCACAGTGTAGATTGATCAGAGTTGAGTGTCCCACCCAGGCCATGGTCTGCACAGAACTCTTAGCACAGGGCTCTAGACAGACACCACCAATCACCTGCAGTTTGTGAGGTAATGCGGAAGTGTTTGTTCCACCCATGCTAAGACATGTGATTAGAGGATGAGAATAGAGGAGGAGACTAAAGGAGCACTCTGCAGGATGTGCAGATGAGGTAGTGCACAGCAGAGAAGTGCAGTTTTCATCCTGATGTATATGTTGTAGCTTTCAAATAATTAAGTTATTTGAAAGGCAGAGAGACAGACATAGTAAGAGACCTTCCATCCACTGGTTCACTTCCCTAATACCCACAACAGCCAGGACTGGGCCAGACTGAAGCCCAGGGCTGTAATCCAGGTGTCTCACATGGGTGGCAGGGACCCAAGTCCTTTGAGCCATCATCTTTTTTTTTTTTTTTTTTTTTTTTTGTTGTTGTTGTTGTTTTTGTTTTGTTTTTTTGTTTTTTTTTTTTTTTTTTTTTTTTGACAGGCAGAGTGGACAGTGAGAGAGAGAGACAGAGAGAGAAAGGTCTTCCTTTGCCGTTGGTTCACCCTCCAATGGCCGCCGCTGCAGCCGGCGCACCGCGCTGATCCGATGGCAGGAGCCAGGATCCAGGTGCTTTTCCTGGTCTCCTATGGGGTGCAGGGCCCAAGCACCTGGGCCATCCTCCACTGCACTCCCTGGCCATAGCAGAGAGCTGGCCTGGAAGAGGGGCAACCGGGACAGAATCCGGCGCCCCGACCGGGACTAGAACCCGGTGTGCCGGCGCCGCAAGGCGGAGGATTAGCCTATTGAGCCACGGCGCCGGCCCGAGCCATCATCTTCTGCCTCCCTGGGTGTGCATTAGCAGGAGGTGGAGCTGAGACTTGGACCAAGGCACTCTGATTTGGGATGCAGGCTTCTAAATTGCTGAGCCCAGTGCCCACCCCAGCCTGAAATATTTTCTAAGATGCCACTGGTACCCAGAGAGGTATTCCTCAGGGCCCATTCGAAAGGATGTCTGCTGGCCATGCTACTCCTTGACCTCATTCTTCACGTTTATATATTTTTTTTATTTGACAGTTAGAGTCATAGACAGTGAGTGAGAAAGAGACAGAGAGAAAGGTCTTCCTTCCATTGGTTCACTCCCCAAATGGCCACTGATCCGAAGCCAGGAGCCAGGTACTTCCTCCTGGTCTCCCATGGGGGTGCAGGGCCCAAGCACCTGGGCCATCCTCCACCACCCTCTCGGGCCACAGCAGAGAGCTGGCCTGGAAGAGGAGCAACCGGGACTAGAATCCGGCGCCCATATGCGATGTCGGCACCGCAAGGTGGAGGATTAACCAAGTGAGCCACGGTGCCGGCCCCCACATTTATATTTTCAATGGCCTCATCTCTTGTCAGTGTTGACCCATTTCTCTGTTGCAAGATCCATGAGTCCTACTCTCCTAATTCTGAGAAGAAATAGAGATTGGGTTACATCCAAAGTCTGTTCCAGCTCTAGATCCTTGGCTCCATTTTCCTGGCTTTCCATTCCATTCTCCCCTCAACTTTGTTTTTCTGGATGGACATTTCCCCTGGTATATTTCCCAGTAACCACTCAATGAATGCGAAGTCCTGGGAACTCCCTCCTTACTCCCTGTTGCCACAGGCTGGGCAGTCTGATCAGTGATGGGATTAGATGCACAGTAAAATTAGGAGCCTCATTATTTTACCTTGATCCTCATAAGCTTGGACCAGGCCATCCATAGACTGATAGCCAAATATATTGAAGTTAATTCAAAGTGACTTAGGGCTGCCTAAAGCTAATGATAAATATTGAATTTTAAAAATTTTTGAATTTATTTATCTGTTTATTTTTTCACTTATTAAAATTTATTTTTATTTGCTTGAAAGGCAAAGAGAGACGGAGACCAAGATCTTCCATCTGCTGATTTACTCCCCAAATGCCAGCAACAGAAGCAGAAACCGAGAGCTCAATCAGCCAAATACTTGAGCCATAAGCCTCCCAGGGTGTCCCTTAGCAGGATGCTAGAACTGGGAGCAGAGCCAGGACTAGAAACCAGGCACTCAGATATGGGATGTAGGCATCTCAAGCCATGTCTTTTTCACTGTGCCAAATGGCCAACCCAAAAATCTTGGTTTATAACTCCCCTTTAATTAACTTGTGTGTTGACAAGACTATCAATTCTCTTTACTGAGCATTGATTTTCTACTCTGATCACGCAGGGGAACTGAACTACTAAACTTGCTGAACTCTAAGCCATCTCTCTAGTTCTGACATCCTGTGCTTCTCTGTAGAGAATAGGTGGCCCTTGGTGGGAGCTTTGCAGGGCTTGGAGCCAAACCTGGCCCAGCACTGGGGCCCCTGCAGCTCTTCAAAGAGTTGGGCTTTGCAGCAACTGCACAGTGAGCAGTTCTCCAGCAAAGTGGTTGGGCAGCAGGTGGGATCTGGCCTGCACACACTAGAGAAACCTCTCTGTAGCTTGCCTTTCTGTAGCAGGGGCCAGTGCTGTGGTGCAGTATGTTAATCCTCCGCTTGTGGTGCCAGTGTCCCATATGGGCACCGGTTCTAGTTCTGGCTGCTCCACTTCTGATCCAGCTCCCTGTTAATGCATCTGGGAAGGCAGTAGAGGATGGCCCAAGTGCTTGGGCCTCTGCACCCATGTGGGAGACCTGGAAGAAGCTCCTGGCTCCTGGCTTTGGATTGGTCCATCTCCAGCTGCAACAGCCATTTGGGGAGTTAACCAGTGGATGGAAGGTCTCTCTCTCTCTCTCTCTCTCTCCCCCTCACCCTCTCTCTCTCTATGTAGCTCTGCCTTTCAAATAAATAAAACAAATATTTAAAAAGTAAAACAGTATGGCAATTCCTCAAAAGATCAAAAATAAAATTGGTGTATAAGCCATATAAGCCATCAATCTCGTTTCTTGGTACATATTCTAAAAGGATTGAAGCAAGGTCTTGAAGAAAGATTTGCACACACACATTCATAGCATAAGTCACAACAACCAAGAGGTAGGAGGAGCCCAAGTATCTGTTGAGGATGAGCGGGTTAAAAAAAACATGGTTTATACGAACAGTGGGACATTCTTCAACCTTAAAAGACAAAAATCTCATGACATGCCATAGCATGGATGAACATCTATAGTAGTCAAGTTCATAGAACAGAAAGTAGAATGTGGTTGTCAGAGGCTAGAGGCAAGGGAGCATGGGAAGTTGCTTAATGGATACAGGATTTCAGTTTTGCAAGAGGAGAAAGTTCTGGAGATTGGTTGCACAATGGTGTGAATGTACTGAACACTACTCAGCTGTACACTTAAAACTGGTTAAATGGTAAATTTATGTTATGTGCATTTGGTCACAATTTAAAACAACTTACTATTTGCAACTGCTGACTGGCTCAAATCAAGATTCTCTCAATAGCATGTAACCCAAACACTATATAATTAGACAAAAAGGAAATGGGTCAGGAATAAAGTGACACAAGTGTGTGAATATACCTAGTATCCAAAATATTTCTTACCAAGCCATTTCACCACTGAACTTCTTGGGATATAACATCTGCAGCTGGCAAATTCTGCTGTGGAGGGGGCAGGACTTAGGAAAAGTAGGAACACGCCTGTCATTCTCCCAGGGTTTCTCAATGACTCAAAGTCTTATTCATCCATCCATGCATCCATCCAACAAAACAATATATACTGATTTTCTCCTACATGAATAGCAATACAATATCCTAGGTACGAAGAATATATGGTCATCTCTCAGGATCCACAGGCAGTTGGTTCTAGGACCTTTGGGACATCAAAACTTGAAGATGCTCAAGTCCCTTTACAAAATGGCATAGTATCTGCAGTATTTGCATTGAGCCTATATACATCTGTCCTTATACTTTCAATCATTGACCTCTAGATTACATACAATACATAATATGATATAGATGCTATACAAATAGTTTTAGATTGAGTTCTTTAGAGAATACTGACAAGAAAAAAGAGTATACCTGTTTAGTCCGATGCGATTCTTTTTTTCAAATTTTTTGACCTGTGTTTGGTTTAATTCGCTGGTGTGGAGCCTGGAGCTGTGGATGGTTGACTGTATACAGATAGATAACATACCTCCTAAAGTCCTTTCTCCTTCCGCTTCCCTCTCCCCTAGTCAAAATTCTCTTCCTTCCCTTTACTCCTTACCTAATTGTCTTTTTTCTATACTTAGGATGCAGTTTCTTTGCTCAGACAGTATTGAACCATGTTTCTCTGGGCCTCTGGGTGTTGGTTGGTTTCCCAGAACCATTTGCTTTTCTTGAGTTCACTGGTCCCTGGCACCACCCCTAGTGGGTGGCAGGTTCCCCTTTCACTGGCCCTGGGCAAGCAGTGCTTCAATTCTCCTTGCCCTTGTACCTCTCAAAGAAAACCTGGAATATCCTCAGTCCATTTCCCAATCTTAAAGACACATTTCCACTCTAGTTATCATGGTTAACGTCTGAGCTTTAATGCTCCCTCCTGAGCTATGTTTCATGAGCAAAGTCGTGCTTAGGTGATAATTAGAGAAGAGGTGAACAACATGGGGATTTGATTCTGTGGCGGAGTTGTTGAGAAGACATGTAGTTTTACTGCTAATTTCTATGACAAATCTGGGGTGACTGTTGACTGGAAGAGTTTATTTTATTAAGGTGAGAGGCTGTGTTTTTTTCTAATTCTTTGGTTGAATGTACTGATCTGGACAAAGTCAGTAAAACATCATAATATTGTTTAAGCACTCTTGTAGAATCTACAGTAAACATGAGCAATTTTGTTCAAGTGGATACAATTGATGTTTTCTGAATAGTTATATCCCAAAGCAGTCTAACACGATATCATTAAATATGCTCACAGATTATGATGATTAATTCACAGTGGTTTCCTAACTAAAGTGAAGGGCTGAGCCACCCCTCCTACCAGACCTACTGCCATTGACTGCAACTGCCACTGATGCTGGGGACAGTGAGGACACTCAGGGTCCGCTTCCCATTTCTTTGACTTAGTTCTCCAGCTGGTTGCACTCTGGGATCCTCTCCTTAGTGACGGGTGTTTCTATTTCACATTAGGCTTACACTGGCTATAATGTGTTAGTGATTCCAACTTCTCCACAACGTTAACCTTAAAAGTCATGATTATCATTATTATCATGTATTAATTAATTAAAGAGACAAGGATACAGAAAAGGAGACACAGACCAACAGAGCTTCCATTTGCTAGTTCACTCCCCAAATGCCTGCAGTGGTCAGGGCTGGGATGGGCCAAGGGCAAGAGCTAGAAACCCAATCCAATCTCCCACATGGGTGCAAGGGAGTCCTCACCTGCTGTCTCCCAGGAACACATCAGCAAGAAGCTGGGATCAGGAGAGGAGCCAGATATTTAACTCTAACAGGGGGTGTAGGCATCCCCAACAGCATCTTAACCACTATGTCAAACACCTGCCCATTATTATCTTTTCTTTTCTATATAGATTCTATTACTTATTTTCATTTTATTTGAAAGGTGAAGATAAGCAGAGAGAGACGACAGAGAGAGAGAGATCCTCAAATGCTTGCAACAGCTGAAACAAAGAGCCAAGGACACAGACAGGGTCTCTTACGTGGGTGGCAGCAGCCCAAATACTTGAGCCATCACTTACTGATTCCCAAGGCGTGCATTAGCAAGAAGCTGGACTGGAAGTAGAGTGGGAACCTAGTTACTCCAATACGGGCATCCCACGCCATGTCTTCACCACTGTGTCAAACTCTTGCCTCGTTGTTATCTTAATTGTACATATTTATGGAATACAGCATGATCATTTCGTACATATAAACACCACGTAATGATCAAATCGGGCTACTTAGTATTTCCATCTCCTGAGACTTAAAACAATTTTCAATTACTATCTAATAATTTTCGTATTTATGGGGTACAGTGTGATGTTTCAATAACCGTTCACAGTGTGTGATCAAACCAGGGTGTCACCATTGCCATCTCCTTTATGCTGGGAGCCCTGGGGCTCCTCTCCCAGTGGGCAGTCGTGGAGCCCCCTCTTATTCTGCTGATGTCTCTGAAGAAGTCCCTCAACGACAGGGGAAAGTCAGCAGGCACCACTGCCCGCATCCACCAGCATCTGTCCATCCCCAGGAACACTGAGGCTGCAGCCCGAGTCCCTCTCTCTTCCCACGTGGGAGCAGATTTTAACAACTTAATTTTGCATTTTGTAGGTCACCTAGCATTTATTTGAGTAATTAACAAACCCAGTTCCCTGCTGTGCCAACCCTTTCAGAATCATACCCCGGTGGACTCTAAATTCCTGATCCCACTCCCATACCCTGTGTGGCGCTTGGAGTGTTCATGCTGCATGGATTTCTCCTTCAGACTGCGGGAGGAAAATTATTCCTGATTTCAGGGAGGAAATTGCCAGATGAGAAACAGAGGTGGGAGGGAGAGATGTCACGGGTACAACCACCGATGAACACTCTACCCCCAGTATCAGTTCTAGAAAGGGATGAAGACTGAAACCAAAGAGTGAGGGATTTCAACCCTGTGTCAGCTGAAATCTAAGCTGCACTCACTCATTCAGACTTCGAAGGTGCTTTTTGTATATGTGACTTGGAAAATGCAGTATCAATCATGAAACTATTTCTTTTGGACTAGGGCCAAACGGACTCAAGTGCAAAGGTGCCCATTGCTACCACAATGTTTGAGAGATAAGGGTGGGGAGTAAGAATAGGACAACTCATCCCCCAGCTGGAAGTTCCCTGTCCTCCCCATAACTCATCTTTCAAAATCCTGAGCGTGAGGAGTTTGCAAACTGGCTATGAGAAAGCAAGCCTCATTTTGGCTCACTTAGCCATCAACTCACTCTCTAGAGACAAAGAGCTTTAACTAGTTTGACGTTAACAAATGGATCACACTTTAAGGATTGACAGATGTCAGTGCCTTTATGCAGGTCTCACCTCTGCAGGGGATTGTGAACTTGGGGACAGGCAGCGGTTCTGTGACAGTTACCACCATCCATCACACAGAACGCAGATAAGAGCTGGCCGGCTCACCCTGGGAGCTGATACACACCCATTCTCAAGGCACTGATGTTAGACTCTGGGAAGGGAGGATTTTCTAGGTCTCTCCATTTATTCAGTTTACTTCAGAACTGGTTCCTGAGTCACCCCAAAATCAATATGGGTGCATCATAGCTCATTTCTTTTTCTTCTTCAACTTTACTGAGGCATGGCTTCTATGTAACAAGATTCACCCACTTTACATGGACAGCTCAATGATTTTCAGTCAGGTCGCAGAGTTGTGCAATCATCACCACGGTGCAGTGTTAGGACATCCCTACGACCTGTGCCCACACTTAGCCCCGGCAACCACTGACCTACTTTGTCACTGGAGATTTGCTTTTTCTGAGTATTTCATGTAAATGGAATCCTACAAGATATGATCCTTGCGGCTGACTTATTTCACTTTGCATGATGATTTTAACACTGGTTCCCACGGTAGCAGGTGTCAGAATCTCATTTTTCATGTGACCAAATAACATTCTATCACATGGAAATCCCACATTTTGAGTATTGCTTCATCAGCTGATGGATTTTGGAGTTGTTTTCAGTTTGGGGCTACTATGAATACGGTGGCTCTGAATAGTCACACATAAACCATTCTGTGGATTCATTTTTCTAAATCAGAAAATGTACCCCTCGATTTTATCTTTTTTTAAACAAAGATTGATTGATTTGAAAGAGTTACACAGAGAGAGGAGAGGCAGAGAGAGAGAGAGAGGGAGGGAGGGAGAGGTCTTCCATCCGCTGGTTCACTCCCCAGTTGGCCGAAATGGCCAGAGCTTCTTCCAGGTCTCCCACACGGGGGCAGGGGCCCAAGGACTTGGGCCATCTTCTACTGCTTTCCCAGGCCATAGCAGAGAGCTGGATGGGAAGTGGAGCAGCCTGGAATCAAGCCAGACCCTATATGGGATGCCAGCACTGCAAGCAGCGGTTTTGCCTGCTATACCACATCACCGGCCCCTCAATTTTATTTTGCATCTACTCTCAATAGCTTTGCAGTACTGCGTTTATGCAAAATAATGTGCCATAGGTGATGCCAAAAGAAAAGATTTTAAAAAATAGTTCATTTATTTTTTGAAAGGTAGAGAGAGATAGAGACAGAAGAGAGAGAGAGAGATCTCCCATCCACTGATTCACTCTCCAAATGCCCCCATCTGGGCCAGGCTGAAGCCAGGAGCTGGGACCTAGAAACACAGTCCAGGTCTCCTATGTGGGTGGCAGGGACTCAAATACTTGAGCAACCCACTTTGGCCCCCGCCACCAGCAGCAGGAGGCTGGGATCCTAAGCATAATCAGGACTGAAACCCAGACGCTACACTGAACTCCAGCCCTTAAAGAAAAAAATTTCTAAAACTACTTCCTATACAGAAAACACCATTATACCAAGACTGTCTCCTGAAGTGACTATTGGGAAGAAGACGTTACTCTTTAAATGTTCTGTGTGTAGGTACTCAGGTAGGTGTCGGTGGTAAAATAGTTCCTCTCGTGCGTGCAGCCTCGGCCCGCCCCTCCTGGACTCCACAGCAGGTGCGAGCAGCACCTTGCGGGTGGTTAGCTGCTTGGTAAATATCCGCTGAGTGATCTCTAAGAGGCCCACTGTGCAAAAGATCCAAAGTTTCACTGCGTTTTCCGTATTATGTAAGCAGTCCAAAGCCTCTGAGAAGCTAGCCGAAGAGCCCCAAGGCACAGTGCCCTGTGGAGCAGCCTCCTGGATCTGCCTTCCCTTCGGGAAACCCCTGGAAGCAATTGTTCCGTGGTGGGGCCGGTGGGCCCTGCCCCAGGTCTCCGGGACAAACAGGCAGAGGTGTCTCGCCCCGTACAGGCACTTTTTCTTAGAAGGCTGATAAGCCTGGATGGAACATGGCTAACTTCCCGTTCGGTTACTTCCTTGCAGGCTGTTCCAAACCCATGTGGTCCGATCTGGGCTTTTAACTCAACCGACTCCAACCGCAAGGAAGCCCAGCCTGCTGCGTGGCCCTGCCTGCTGACACGGTACCCTCGTGCCTGGGGCTGCCTCGCTGCCTGTGGTTTGTGGGCTCTGGGTGGTCCCCAATGAAAGCCTATCTTTCATTGTACAAATGCAGTCTCTTCCTCTGGGCTTTCCCAGTGCTCAAGAAATCACTGGGTTGGAGCTGCCGCCTGCGGTCCGCCCCTGGCTGTGCTCTGGGCTCAGCGCACCTCTTCCCTCGCACAGCGGCCAGGGGCGGGGGAACCACGGGGCCTCTCTGCCAGCTTCCTTTCCGTCGCTGTAACGGTCGATGCTGTTTTTGTTTTAATTTTCAAAGCGCCTTTTCATCCACCATTAACTCATGTCATTAATGCAGGTTTTAGAATTTATTACAAAATGTATTTAAGTAATTGTAACTTTCTCACCACAAAATATTGTTTCATTCTTAGTGGATATCAATTAACAAATCAATACACACAACATTTTATTGCTTCCTCATTACTCACTTATCACCCTTTAAAAATAGAAACCATAGTAGTTTCCAATATCCATGGTTTTCCAGTCCCTATTTTGAGTTACTTGAGGTGCACTATGATCTGAAAATATTAAATGGAAAATTCCAGAACTGAACAATTTCTAAATTTTTAAATTGTGCACTGTTCTGAGTGGTGTTGTGCTCTGTGTGTGAATAATCTCTTTGTCAATAAGATATTTTGAGAGACCACACTCAGATAGCTTTTTACATTTTTAAAATTTATTTGTTTTGTTTTTCTGAAAGGGAGAGAATAAGAGATCTCCCACCTGCTCATTCACTCCCCCAAATGCTTGCAATAGCAGGGGCCAGGGCAGGCCAAAACCAGGAAGCCGGAACTCAGTCTGAATCTCTCATGTGGTGGCAATTACTTGAACTACTCCACCTGCTGCCCCCCTGGGTGCACATCCCTAAGAAGCTGGAATCTGGATCGGACTTGGACTCTGACACAGGTGCTCCAGTAGGAACATGGGCACCCAAGTGATGTCTTAACCACTACACCAAATGTCCATTTTCACATAACCTTTATTACCATATTTTTAAAAGGATTTTATTTATTTATTTGACAGGCAGAGTTACAGACAGTGAGAGCGAGAGAGACAGAGAGAAAGGTCTTCCTTCTGTTGGTTCACCCCCCCAAATGGCCACAACGGCCAGAGCTGCGCCGATCTGAAGCCAGGAGCCAGGTGCTTCCTCCCAATCTCCCATGCGGGTGCAAGGGCCCAATCACCTAGGCCATTCTCTACTGCCTTCCCCAGGCCACAGCAGAGAGCTGGACTGGAAGAGGAGCAGCCAGGACTAGCACCCGGTGCCCATATGGGATGTCAGTGCCGCAGGCGGAGGATTAACTTATTGCGCCACAGTGCCAGCCCTTACTACCATTTTTTTTAAATATTTATTTTATTTATTTGAAAGAGAGAGAGAGGTAGAGCGAGAGCGAGAGTGAGAGCGATAGAGAGAGAAAGTCTTCATTCCTCTGGTTTACTTCCCAGATGACCGCAACAGCCAGAGCTGAGCTGATCCGAAGCCAGGAGCCAAGAGCTCTTCTGGGTCTCCCATGTGGGTCCAGGGGCCCAAGCACTTGGGCCATCTTCAACTGCTTTCCTAGTCCATATCAGAGAGCTGGATTGGAAGTGGAGCAGCCAGGACTCGAACCAGTGCCCATATGGGATACCAGCACTGAAGGCAGTGGCTTTACCCACTATGCCACAGCACTGGCTCCACTATATATTTTTATAATTGTCCTATTGTTAGTTATTGTTGTTAATCTCTCACTATACCTAATTTAAAAGCTAAACAATCATTGGTGTGTATGTGCAGGAAAAACACAGCATTTATGAGAGTACTTCACAAAGTTTGTGGGGAAATGACATTAAAGGGTAGGTTTATTTTGTGCAAAAACTTTTGAAGTCCATGAAAAGTGTTTCATGAACCTTAAAATATTTTTTAATTATTTATTTGAGAGAGAGAGAGAGAGAGAGAGAGAGAGCACTCATCTGCTGGTTCACTCCCCCCAATTCCCACAATTCCAGGGCTGAGCCAGGCCTGGAGTCAGGAGCAGAGACCAGAATCTGAAACTGAAGCCATCACCACTGCCTCCCGAGGTCTGCTTTTGCAGGAAGCAGGAGCCAGGAGCAGGAGCTGGGAATTGAACCCAGACTTTCTGATGTGGTATTTGTGTCTAAGCACGAGGCGAAACTACTCATCTCTTCTCATGGGCATTTTGAAGACACCTCCTGTGCATGGATTGCAAAAATATTTTACAGCAAACTAAGCATCTTGTAATTCCGTTTTCCCATGAACTCTTTGAAGGACTTTTGTCTAGAATTTTGTTCCATTCCTGGAAGGCCTTGGGCTGCATCCCTTGTGAGTAAAGGGATGTTCCTATCAGCCAGTTAGAAGGTTTTTCTGGCATTACTGCCAACTTACCAGCTACTCATAATCTTGTAGTGCCCTCTGCTTTCCCTGTCCTTTGAATGGCAATCCTTAGCTCACTTGCTCTCTCTCTCTCTCTCTCTCTCTCTCTCTTTCTCTGTGAAGTTTTTGGCTCATCCGCAGCAGGGCATTTATTTTTGTTACCCTGGTGCTGTTGCCTTCTGGGCAGAACCCCCCTCCCTCCTGGTAATGCTCTGCTCCCCTCTGCAGCCAAAGGATCCTCTTCTTACCAGGGAGGGACAGTGACTCCGTTTGGCCAGTTAGAGCCCTTTCCTCTGTGTGTGTGTGTGTGTGTCTGTGTGTGTGTGCGTGTCTCTGTGTGTTTGTGTGTGTGTGTTTTCCCACTGGAGCTGAAGGGTAGGAGCACTGGTCACTCTCTAATGGAATTTGCTTAAGCAAGTCCCAGATGGATTCTGTCACTTGCAACCAAAAGCCTTGACCTACATATTTCCTTTTCCGCTACAATCCTGGCCAGTCTGTCTGGTCCTAGAACTTTATTACTCACTTTTTAATTAGCAACTTAAAAAATACAATGGTACTTTTTCTTTCTTTTCTTTTCTAAACATGTTGATCTTGGACTGTCTCTGAGAGTCACTGGAGAGCAGAGACGTGGAAAGAAGAATCCAGGGAAATGAGCAGGTGACTGGGTAGTTAGGGAAGAAAATGGCTAAGAACAGCTATTTGCAATCCTGTGGAAAGCCATTATTAGAGAGCAAAGTAGAATTGCTTGTCACCTTGTAGGGACATTAATTCCTGTGGTGGGACTTGTAGTGAGGCTGATTTCTGTTTTTTATAAAGGGAAAATTATTTCCAATGACCAAAAATGAACCAGGTTTCCACTCAAAAAGTCATATCCCCAAGGGGTTTAAAGATCATCTTTCTAAGGACTCCTGAGAACTGTGATCACATCAAAGGCCCTTTCGAGGCTTATTTATTCAGTTGAAAGGCAGAGTAGCAAAGAGAAAGAGAGCGAGAAAAAAAACCCTTCCATCAGCTGGTTCACTCCCTGAATGCCTGCCAAGTCCAGGCTGGGCCAGGCTGAAGCTTAGAACCAGGAGCTCCACCTGGGTATCCCACGTCGAGTGTTAGGGACCCCAGTATGTGAGGCATCACCTGCCACCTCCCAGGGTGCACATTAGCAGGAAGCTGGTTAGGGAGTGGAGGTGGAACTTGATGCCTGGCACTCTGATATGGGATGCAGGTGGCCCAAATGGTAGCTTAACCCACTGCACTGCACTGCCTGCTCCTCAGAGACTGCTGTAATTATTCAGAGTCTACAAGGCTGAAAGTGAGATGAAGGTGGGAAAGTTCCCCGCGAGAGAACACAAGAACCTAAAGATCTGCCTAGGATTTGCACCAGGCTCTAGCTGTAGAAGACAGGTACATAACCTCTATGCTGCCATGCTGAGTGACTGCTCATCCACTGCCAGGATTCTATTATCTTTCCGTGTTGCCTGCAATGATTTTTATTTAGTAAAATAGACAGATAAGGGACCTGGGTAAAGCTATTTCCTTTTTTTAAGCGATAGCTGGAGGACTTTGCCTCTGTGGATCTTGATTTTCTTGACTGAAATGAGGAGTGTGCACTGTGTCAATAGCCACCAGACTTTTCTAGTGAGGATCTTAGCAGGGCAACAGAGAAAGCAGGCTAGCAGGTACAGGCCAGAGAAGACGCAAGCTCCAGTTCCATCCGCAGTGCTGCCCAGCTGCATCTAGCCAGCCGCATTGTCCTACGGCAGCAGAGGTGCCTGGAAGTAGAGAATGATGGGACACGAGGGGATACAAGCGGATCTGGTTACACAAGTTGTGGGACCTGGTGCCAGATGACAATGCAGAGTCCCGTGTTCAAAATGAAGAAGGATTTCAGGACAGCTGCAGTAGGGTGCAGAACCAAGCATCGGTCTCAGGAAGCCACCCCTGGATGGGTGACAGCACAGTGCGGGAACTGGGCCAGTTCTAAACACCTGACGTGCAGCTGCTTGACTGATGACATCAAAACTCTGACATAGCTAGAATCGAGGCTACTTCTGTCGATAAATCACCTTAAAGGCCTCACTGATCATTTTGGTAACATTTGGTAAACAGTTTGGTAGTTCTGTGAGTAAACAATGGGAGAGACAAGTAAATGCTCTACAGTTACTAAGTTTCTCAGAATCCCGCCCCCTCCCCCAATTGCAATGATTATCATTCTAGCTTGTTAAAATAATAATCTGTTTCCAAAGAGGCCTGCCAGTTAAGGAGTTAGCCTGCACTGTTTATGTATACATTTTATTTCTATTTGTCTTGATGCAGAAGCGAATGCAGCAAGTTGCCCTCTCCCCTGGAACTGGTGTCCAGGAACAAAATCCTTCAACAAGTGCTTACTTGTAGCAGCTTAGCTACAGTAAGTGCATTACCCGGGGCTAAGTGATGTAAGGCACTGGGACCCAGGCCATGGCTAAGGATGGCCAGTGGGGTAGGGCGGAGACTCAGGGAAAGACAGGAGTACTGTGAGGGCAGGGATCAAGGTCACAGACACCAACTGGGAAATGCAAGGTGTCCAGAGTGGCTGCAGCCTAGGGTGCCTGGAGGGGGAAATGGGAGAGATGAGGATGGAAAAGGAATTCAGGGCCATGGCGAATGAATGGCAGAGGAGGTCGTCTCTGATACTGTGAACAGGAAGGGGCTTGGAGCAGAGCTGGGCCCAGATCAGAGTGATCATCTTAGGAATTTAATTTGTCAGTTGGATTTAGCACAAATAAGTGGTAGCTACTACTATTACCATTTAGTAGTTTAAACACTATTTATTTGTTTATTTAAGAAAAGTAGCTGCAACCAACGTATATCAATGCCATTTCCCCATAACCTGCGCCGCAGGGAGAATTGTCATCTCGCTTGGTAAATGTCTCCATTTGTTTAGGCCTTCTTTGGTTTCTTTTTCTAAAAGATTTACTTTTTATTTATTTGAAAGGTAGAATGACAGAGAAAGAAAGGGAGAGAGAGAGAGAGAGAGAAAGAGCTGCCATCCATTGGTTCACTATGTGGAAGATCGCCATGGCTGCTGCTGGGCCAGGCTGAAGTCAGGAACCAGGAACTTCATCCCAGCTTCCTCCGTGGTGGCAGGGGCCCACGTACTCGGGCCATCTCCCGCTGCTCTCTCAGGTGCATTAGCAAGGAGCTGGCCTGGACCGCGAGCAGCTGGGACTCACACTGGTGCTCACGTGGGATGCCAGCACTCAAGGGGCTAGCGAACTTGCTCCATCACAGCTCTGGCCCTGATGCCTTCTTTAATTTTTCAGAGTGGGAATCTTTCATATCCGTCACAAGATTCATCCCCAAGGATTTTCCTTTACACTATTTATGAACAGAACTTTTCCAAATCCTGTCTAATTTTTTGTTAGCACTGTAGCCTGTGACCTTGCTGAATTCATTTCTTCCTAGTAGATTGGGATTCAATTTTTAGAAAGCACTTTTTACACACACTATCACGTTGTCTATGAATAAAGTCCTTGCACATCTTCCTTTCTAATCTGTACGCCTTTTCTTTCTTTTCCTCGCCTTATTTCTCTGCTGCTAACAGGAATGTCAGAGCGGATATTCTTTTCTTGCTTCCAGTCTTAGGGGAAAGCACTTAGTCTTTTACCATCATGTGTGATGTCAGCTACGGGTATGCCCCTATCACGCTGAAGAAGTTCTCATTTTCTGGTTCGTTGAGAGTTTAAGTGTATTCTGTCAAATTTTTTCTGCATCTGTTGAGCTAATCTTATCTTCTCCTTTATCCTATTAATGTGGTGAACTACATTGATTTGTTTATTAGTATGTACCAATTTTGCATTCCCATGTGGCAGCTACTTGATTATGATCCATTGTCCTTATACATTGCTACACTCAGTGTGCTCATATTTGTTAAATAACTAGCCTGATTAGAGCAATTATAATCAGATATGTATATTACAATAGAATCCTGTAGTACATGAGACAACAACTGACAGAGCTGGAAAAAAAAAAGGCCATACAGTAAAAATAGCTGGAGATTGCAATACCTGATTTACAAAAATGAGTAGAATAACTAGACACAAGATCAACAAGGAACTAGAAGACTTGAGCAATACCAACAACCACCAGGCATCTATAAAACACTCCACCCACCAACAGTAGAACAAATACACGTTCTTCTCAAAGTCCATGAAGCATAATCCAGGATCAGTCATCTGTGAGGCCATAAAATGAGCATCAATAAATTTTAAAGGATTATCATATGAAATATTTTCCCTGACAATTAGAATGAAATGAAATGGAATGGAATTAGAAATCACAGAAATTTGAGAAATTTACAAATATGTGGAAACTAAATTACATAGTTAAAATGACCAGTGGATCAAAAAAAAGTTTCATGGGAAATTAGAAAATACTTTGAAGTGAAATAAAACAAAACACAACATTATAAGCCTATACTATGCAGCTAAGGCATTACTTGGAAGGACTTTTATAGCAGTAAGTTGCTGTATTAAAATAACAATCTCAAATGACTTTTTTTCCATCTAGGACATTAAACTTAAAGCAAGCAGAAGGAAAGAAATAATTAAGTCTAGAGCTGAAAATAATGAAATAGAGAAAACAAAATAAGGCAAAAAACAAAAAACCCAAAGTTGATTTGTTGAAAAAATCAACAAAATTGATAAATTAGCTAGGATTTAGACAACTTTAGCTAGATTTACTCGGGGGTAAAGAGGAGCTTAGAACACAAAAAACTGGAATCAAAGAAGATGTGTTATTACCTATCTTACAGAAATAAAGATGATTATAAAGAATCTAAGAAAAGATTGTTCATAATATCCAACAAATTAGATAAAAGATAAAATGTACCAATTCCTAAAAGGTACAAATTTCCAACAACGATTAGAAGAAATAGAAAATCTGTATATAACTATGAGAAAGACATTGGATTAATAATAAAAAAGAATTTCCCCTAAAGAGAAGCCCAGGACTATAAGTTCACTTATAAATTCTGTCATCCAGATTGGATAGGAAGAAGTTAAACTACCTCTGTTCGTAGATAGCATGATCCTGGGTGTAGAAATAATAAGGACTCAAGACACACATTCACAACCTATTAGCACAATCAAGCAAATACTAAATGTTGCAGAACACAAGATGAATACATCAAAACTAAATGTGTTTCTTTACACCACAAAAGAGCAGTCAAAATGAAACGAACCCGTCTAGGGGCAGTGTTTGACCTGGTGGTTAGGACGCCAGCGGGGGCGCATGTCCCATATTGGAGTGTCTGGTTCTGGTGCTCGCCTCCAGCTCTTGACTCTAGATCCCTGCTAATACAGACCTCGGGGGCAGCAGGTTACGGTCCAGGTGTTTGGGTTCCTGTGATCCTGTGAATTGAGTTCCCCCGTTCCCTGCTTCCCAGTGGAGGCCTTTGGGGAGTGAGTTGGCAGATGAGAGCCCCCTATGTCTGCCTCTGTCTCTCTGCCTCTCAAATAAATACATTTAATGTAAAAAATTTTTGAAAAAGAAATAATGTCATTTATGAATACTTAAAACAACAGTTAGGAAATAATTTAACAAAGGAATGCAAGACCTGTGCACTGAAAACTACAAAATGTCATTAAAAAAAGTAAAGATGACCCAATACATGGAATCCCATTTTATGAATTTGAAGACTTTATATAATTAGGATGACGATATCACCCCAGGTGATCACAGATTCAACACAATCTGTATCATAATCCAACCTTGTATCTTCATGGAAACTGAGCAGCCAAATCTAAAATTGATATGGACTTGCAAGAGGTCAATGGCCAATTTTATTTTTCTTAAAATTGAAAAACAAAGTGGAGGACTCACACCTTCCAATTTCAAAACTTTCAAAGCCACAGTAACCACTGTGTTACTGAAATAAGGACAGTCATACAGATCAGTTGAATAGAATTGGGAGCTCAGAAATAAACCCTTACACAATTCAATTAAGGAAGAATAATCTTTTCAACCGTTGAAGCTGGGACAGCTAGATAGCCACATGCAGAAGAAGGGAGTTGTTCCCTTTCTCACAGTAGACACAAAAAATAACTTGAATAATCATATTCTTACATGTAAGAGCTAAAATATACATCTCTCAGAAGAAAATATGGGTATAAACCTCATGACCTTTAGGCAAAGTCTTTTTAGGCATGACATCAAAAGCACAAGCAATAAAAAAATAAATTGGACTTACTCAAAACAAAAAGTAAAACCTCCTTGTACCTCGAAGAATATCATCAAAAAGGTGAAAAGAGAGGCAGGTGTTGGCCCAGTGGTTAGGACAACAAACCTCAGATCCGAGTACCTGGGTTTGATACCTGCCTCCAGCACCTGGCTCCACCTCTCACTAATGCAGACCCTGGAAGGCAGTGGAGATGGCTCAAGTAAGTGGGTTCCCACGTGCAAGACCTGGATTGAGTTCCTGGCTCCCAGCTTTGACCAGACACTGCCGTAGGCGTTTGGAGAGGGAACCAGCAGACAGGAGCATGCGCACACTCTCTCTTAAGTAAATAACTACATTTTTATATTTTTAACAAAATGAGTCAAAAGCTGAAGCTGACATTGAGGTATGGCAGGTTAAGCTGCTGCTTGTGATGACAGCATCCCACGTGAGCGCTGATTGCAGGACCACCAGTTCACTTCTATTTTCAAAATTCATTTATTCATTTGAGAGAGAAATAGCCCCCTCTTCTGGTTCGCTCCACAGACGCCCACTAAGGCCAGGGCAACCCCAATCCCACTGGGGTGGCAGGAACCCAGTTACTTGACCCGTCACTGTTGCCTCCTAGAGTCTGCCCTAGTGAAGCAGGAGACGAGAGCCAGAGGTGGGCACCAAATCCCGGTTAGGCCAAATGCCCACCAATACTATTATTTTTTGTTTTATTTTATTTATTCGTGGATTCATTCCCCCAAATGCTTGCAACAGCCCCAATCTGGAAACCAAAGCCAAGAGCCAAGAATTCAATCCAGGTCTCCCGTGTGGATGACAGGGACCCCACTACTGGGGCCATCACTGCTACATCCAGCGTCTCTATGAACCCCTGCCTGGAGCATCTGACAGCCCCAGACCTGCCCTTGGCAGATGGGAGGGGCTGGGGGAGGGCAATCCCTTGGCCCCAGTTGCCAAAGAGTTCCCCGGGGTTGGACCTTCCTCCTCCGTGATGGCTCTGGCCTCCCCAAATTGCCTTTGGTCTTCTGATCTCTCTCGGGTTGAAACAGACCAAGTTCCGCCCAGGCACCCTAGTTTCGGGGGAGTCCTGTATTTTTTAACCACACCCCTGCTCCCCGCCTGTTCCTTTCCCTTCCCTTGCTGCCAACTTCTAACCACAGTAGTGACTCTGTGCTCGCCTGTTTAGTTCTGTGTATGAATGGAATGTTGTGGAGATGACCCCTCCCTGCACATGGCTGGCTCCCCGCCCTCTTCCCCTGGTCGCCACCACTCACAGAAGCAGGACCTGTAAGGGGCCTTTGATTAAAAGAAGAAAGCACACACGCACAAATGGAGATCAAGAACACTGAAAACATTGAAAAAGGCATATAAGAACATGAAGCTCTCATCTTCCACAATAGAAGGTGAACGGATGCCAAAAACTGACTTGGAAGAGTATAAGCAAATTATTTACAAATAAGACATCAACACCAGAAACAACATCTTACAAACAGAACATGAACGCTATTGAAAGCCTGGGAAGTAGGGCCAGGGACGTCCAGGAAGGGACAGCAGCTTTCTGACCTTTCAGTACCATGTGACTGATTCCTCCTTTCTATGGGATGTACACTGATTACTTCCAGAAGTAAATATTAGGGGCCGGTGAAATGGCGCGGCGGGTTAAAGCCCTGGCCTGGGGCGCCGGCATCCCATGTGGGCACCAGTTCTAGTCCTGGCTGCTCTTCCTCTGATCCAGCTCTTTCAGCTATGGCCTGGGAAAGCAGTAGATGGCTCAAGTCCTTGGGCCCCTGCACCTGCGTGGGAGACCCGGAAGAAGCTCCAGGCTCCTGGCTTCGGATCAGCGCAGCTCCGGCCATTGCGGCCATCTGGGGAATGAACCAGTGGATGAAAGACTTCTCTCTCTGTCTCTACCTCTCTGTGTAACGCTGTCTTTCAAATAAATAAAATAAATCTTTTTTAAAAAAGAAAGAAATATTAGTTAAAATAAGACCAATTTAATTTGCACTGCTCAGCAAGTACCAGTTTAGGAATCTATACGTGACTTGGTGTCACTCTAGCATTTTAAACCAGGAAGGGGCAGGTGTAATTTTCCGCCCAACATAGCTCTGCGTTTGGTCTGCAGTCATCGCTTGTGTCAGGCAGGTGAATTTAATTGCCCCTTCAGTGTCCTATTGTGAAGAAGTGGCAAAGTTAATGCAATTTATTCCATATTCTTGTTCCATGATTAATGTGTCACTCAGAATAAGACTCTAATTTTATGAAATGATTTAATTTTTGTTCTTGGTTAAAAAATCATCACCTCTACCAATTTGATTTTTAAAAAATCAGAAATTTGAATAAGGTCAGGTCTAATTCCCTAAATTGTTGTAGTCTGGGGAGGCAAACGGAGCTTTTCTTGGTGAGAAAATTCATTGTCACTTATTTCTCCTAAAAGGTGACATTGACATTGAACAGCCCAGGTGGCAGAACACTTCCTCATCACCCAACCCGACTGTTGGAGACTCAAGTAAACTGAGTGATGGAGGTTAGGGTTATCTCAGTTCTGTCGTGACGCTGCAGCTACGTAAGCAGTTCTCTCAATGGCCCAATTTTCTGACTATTTCTGGCCTTTGGATTTGGGCTCAAGATTTTGGAGGCCTAGACCCTGTCCTTTGGTTTATTCCACACAATAGGGGTGCCTAATGGGCATTCATCCATTCAGCAGATATGACGTGGCTTCTGGGGTGTGTGCAAGACGGGGACGTGAAGAGCGAGCCCGTTTTGTACTTTGAGAAAGAGAACGTAGGGGGTTCGACGAGACCTGGGACTCCTCGCTCCCTTACTGCCCTTTGCATGATTACAAATACTCCTGGGCACATAGGGTATTGAGGGGTTCACAGCGACCTGCTCCTGCCCTCCAGCACCTGTGGAGGGAGACAGCAATTCCTCAGAAGACAGACTGCCCCCCACAGGTGGACTCCCCATTGCTCACTGCTGGAGTTTGTGTGGGAGTAGTGGGGTCTTGCACAAAGTGCCAGACGCGTGAAGGTTAATGTGCACCCTGGGGGTCTTTGTAGCTCTCTATGTGTGCATGTAAATGGGCCAGGGCCAAGCGCTTGCAGGAAAACCTCTCCTAGTCATTACAGTCTCGGAGGTGGACACAGGTAACGTGATTACATGGGCAAGAGTGCATTGGATAATGCAGGAGGGACTCCTTTTCAGCTCTCTTTCTTGTTGCAGTTATTATTACACTCCTAGGGAAGCATCGTGGAAAAACACATACTTTGGAACCAGAAATACTTGGATTCGAATCCCGGATTCAACGTGAGGTCCAATAACAGCACCAGCCGCTGCGGGGCTCTGAGCTGCAGTGTCAGTGCCCCCTTCTATGCAAGCGAGGGGCCGGGCACGCCTTGGGGTGCATGTGGAGCTCTTGAGGCAGAGAGAGAGAGAGAGAGAGATTCCATCCGTTGATTCACTTTCCCAAATGGCTGCCACAGCTCAGTCTTGGGCCAGGCTGAAGCCAGGATCCTGGAACTCCATCTGGGACTCCCACGTGGGTGGCAGTAGTACAAGTACTTGTACCATCTTCTGCTGCCTTCCCAGGCACATTAGCAGAGAGCTGGATCGGAAGGGGAGCAGCCAGGACTCAACACCAGCACTGCGATTTGCGATTTAACCCACTGCATCACAACACTCATCTCTGTTCATGAAGTTTGAATGGGCCAGACTGCCAGCTAAGTCCGGTGGGCTACCTCACCTAGGTTTGCATAAACTTACATGTATTCACATTTCTATAAATTCCTCTTGCCCCTCATGAGGACAAAGAAATGTGTCCCCCTTATCTGTTCTACCCCAAGTCACTGAGCCTTGTGCCTACAGTTAATAAGTGCTCCCTAAACACCTAGAGACCCCTCTCTTGTCTTTGGTAGTGTTTCTCAGTTTTTCCTTACGTGCTACAGTTTCTAGTCCTGTCACATTTTGTTATGTCCCTGACATAGTATCCTATATCTATAACCCTTTTCATGTGAGGAAATTTAAATATTTCAGCAGTGGCTTGCCCAGTCCAGAGACAGGACTGTCACAAGACCATAACATTCAAACATTTCTGTAGAGATTAGTACTGACCCATTCATAGGAACCCTGTGGTCACTCAAGCACTCTTAAATCCACCTAATTTTTCTTGGCTTTATCCCATATTTTTCCATTTTGAGTACAAGGCTATCCTAAGAGACCTTGATAAATGCTGCTGAAATCCCAAAACGCTGTTGTCAATCATAGTTTCCTACTCTAGCTGAATAATGCATTAAGTGAGATGTAATTCTATCTGTATTGCTTAAACAAGATAAAGTCCATGCTGATACGATGGCTTTGCTCCAAGAAATGAGCAGGGGCACAGAATCTGTTAACAACACCCAAGTGCTAGCCTCGTTTGCTGGGTCCAAAGGGCTCAACTGGTGCACTTTTCAATAAATAGCACGCACTTCCTCTGGGAGTATGACTCAGAAGGGGAGTAGCGCACTCTGCTCTGTCAACCAAAATAACAAACAGAGACTCTCCAAAGACTTCCAGGTTTATGGAGCGGTAGCATTGCAATGGGAATATGTGCGCCATGGAAAAACTATGTGCATAGTCAGGGAGGGTGAGTGAAAGGGATGGCTTCAAAAACAAAATGAGGAGGATTACATGAATTATTTAGAAACCAGAATCCTTGGCTGCAAGGTTCAGTGACAAGGGTGGTGTCCATGCAAGACTAAATAAGCAATTCGTTACTAGGCAAATGTCTGTGCTCAGGTCTTTCCTGTGCAAGGGTGCAGTGGCCTTTGGGCAAGGTTATGAACAGTTTTTGCTCTCAGGCATTCATGAACCACATCCCCACCTTCCTAGCCTCCTGGCTTTGTTTATCGCTGTTGTCATTGAGATTGATACAGCAGCTCTATTTTGACAGCTTTCACAGCTCAGAGCCACCATCAGAACTTGGTCACAAGTTCTAAACCCAGCAACAGGTGAAGCTGAGAAATTTTGCCTTTCTGTTTGCTAGCTGAGGGAGGCTGCATGATGCCCCTCCCCCAAATGCTCCATCCAAATTCCTGGAAGTTGGCTGGCGCCGCGGCTCACTAGGCTAATCCTCGGCCTAGCGGCGCCGGCACACCGGGTTCTAGTCCCTGTCGGGGCGCCGGATTCTGTCCCGGTTGCCCCTCTTCCAGGCCAGCTCTCTGCTGTGGCCAGGGAGTGCAGTGGAGGATGGCCCAGGTGCTTGGGCCCTGCACCCCATGGGAGACCAGGAAAAGCACCTGGCTCCTGGCTCCTGCCATCGGATCAGCGCGGTGCGCCGGCCACAGCGCGCCAGCCGCGGCGGCCATTGGAGGGTGAACCAACGGCAAAGGAAGACCTTTCTCTCTGTCTCTCTCTCTCTCACTGTCCACTCTGCCTGTCAAAAAAAAAATTTAAAACAAAAAATTTAAAACAAATTCCTGGAAGCTGCGCATGTGTTACTTTATATGGCAATGGGACTTTGAAGATGCGATTAGGTTAAGGATCTTAATGTGGGGAGATTATCCTGGGTTACCTGGTGGGCTCAATGTCATCACAAGGGTCCTTCTAAGAGGGATTTAGGAGAGACAGAGCGTCAGAGTGAGACAATGCAGTGGGAGAAAGGAGAAGAGAGGGAGGGAGGGAGGGAGGGAGGGAGGGAAGGAGAAAGAGAGAGAGAGAGAGTTGGTTAAAGATATCATGCTGCTGCCTTTGAAGATGAAAGGAGGGGCCACAAGCCAAAGAACGCAGGCAGCGGTAGAAACTGGAAAAGGCAAGGGGAGCGATTCTCGCCCTGGCCTGCAGAAAGCATGCAGCTCTCCGAGTCTGTTTTAGATTTCTGCCCTCTACAATGATGAAGCAATAAAGCAGTGCTGATTTCAGCCACTGAGTTGGTCATCATTTATTACAGCAGCAATGGGAAA
This sequence comes from Oryctolagus cuniculus, assembly GCF_051225735.1. Taxonomy (NCBI): domain Eukaryota; kingdom Metazoa; phylum Chordata; class Mammalia; order Lagomorpha; family Leporidae; genus Oryctolagus; species Oryctolagus cuniculus. The sequence continues at coordinate 113,981,262 of NC_142867.1, read as the reverse complement.
CTAATATAGCACCCATTTGCTCTGCTAAAATCCCTTACACTATGGGAAAAGAAGCAAACGGGTACTGGGGATGATTAGCAGCATCTCTACGACTTTCTTATTGGCAATGGTCTCATGCCCACTCCTAAAGATCCCAGTCTTTATCTCTAAATTGCCACGATGTTCCTTTGACAATTCCAAAGTCCCTTTTGCTTGGGCTCATTGCCAAGCTCACAGGTACTGCAGTTCCGGGAATCCCCTCTATTTCGGAAAATCATCCCATTTTCCAGGACTCCTCTGCCTGTCCCAGAGGCAGCAGGGACAAGCACTACGGCTCACCCTGATGAGTGAGGCATTCCCTTGGTGTCTGGGCCTAAGTGCTGGGACTCCAGACACGAGCCCATGAGACATGAGTGTGTTCTCACAGTTCTCCCATGAATCTTCAACGCTCGTCTCCCTGCTCCTCGTGAACGACCGTTCCTCTTTTTTTTTTTTTTTTTCCAAGCAGGACACTCCTGACACAGAATTCAGAACCCAACTAGATGCCGACCAGTTCTGCTTTCTTCCTGCCCCCACAGCAGCAGTGTGCCATCAGCACCCGGCAGCAGACCCTGGTGTTCTGCCTTAGATCCCTGGGATGGTATCAGAGCTCCCCTCCATCAGACTGACGGCTGTTCAGAGAACATGGCTCTTCCCTGTTGCTCATCCAGAAGAATCCAAAGGACTTGGATGTCTCCCGAGGCCTCTTGGTGTTGGTGCCATAGCTTTTCAAGAGGGGTCCCATGCCCATGTTCTTGGGGCTCTGTGCCCCTAAGGCCTCTGCTCCCCTTACCAGCAAGGCTGCCAGGGTTGCTCACACACCCAGGATCTTTGGCTTCTTGGAAGAGCCGTTTGCTCCAGAGAAATAGCCTGTGGGATGACAGCCAGAATAATGAGAAAATGGAATAATTCTAAATCTTAGAGTTTCTGAGAGATGAGTGCATTTCTCTGCTTTGTTCTCCTCACCTGCTCAGTGTTCTCTCTGCCAACATCGCCTCTGCCCCAGATTCGTTGGCAGTCAAGGCAGGAGCCAGCCGCCTGCCCAGATCTCCTCATTAAAATGCACTGCTCTTGCTAATTAGGAGGCAAGGTTCTCCCATGGTGGGCTTGGCCTGGGCATTGCCATGATCTTCATAAATAGACTCTTTACTTTGCAAATGGTGCTGTCATAGCCAGGCAGTCCCGACCTGGCAGATGCTGCATGCATTCTTAAGTGGTGGAGGGGGTGTGTGAGCAGGGGAAGCCGGGCTCTGTCCTGAGCTCACCCCGCGACGTCTGGGCAGCAGGCAGCCGACACAACGGCTGAATCTGCATGTACAACCACACTGCAAAGTAACATATGGCCCAGATTTTTCTGGGAGATCTTATTTCCCGTCATTGTCGTCATAACAGCCAGTGCAATTTGTTAAATGCATAAAATGTGTAAATATTTTAAAAGTGATCTAATTGTTTACTTTTAAGAGAATGTTCCTATCAATAAATTCATAAATCGGGGCGGGGCGGGGGGGAATTCAGATGAGTTCTTGGGCTCCCAAAGATGCCTTGTGCAATCTGCTCTCTGAGGACTTAATTTCCCTCACCTGCAAAGCTGTCTGTCCACAGTTGTGCCCGTCGAACCCTTCCCTGCCATTTCATAAGGTCTCTTCCCTGTTGCCATTCCCTCAATAAAATGTGACCACTCCGTTTTCTGTGATGTTAGAAAATGTTTGCTCCTCCCTAATGTGCCTGCTGGCCATCACAGAGAGCGCTGTGCTGCACAGACTTCCAGGTCTCACGCCGAGCACTTTATACACCTGATCTCTTCATCCTTAGAATGAACCTGCCACTCAGGCGTTCCCCCCACTTCATAGATGAGAAAACTGAGGCTCAGTGGCCTCTGGACACTCACCCAAGGGTACTCGTTGGCAAGCAGCAGGGCAAGGCATGAAGCCCTGGGTTGCAGTTCACAGGAAAGCTCATCCTTTCCTTAAAGCAAAGATTCTGTCTCGCTGTTTCTGCCCTGAGGTGCTCAAGGGTTATGAATCAAGGAGATGCAAACCTTGGCTGCAATCTAATTAGGTGAAGGAGACGCATTATCCAGAAACATGGTTGTGAGAGAAGGCAGTCCAAAAGAGTACTGGTGCAATCACCGGCCCACGTCTGCCAGCGTTACCACTGATGGGCTCGAATGGCCGGGTTAGATTACGGGGGAGTCGTTAGCCTTCCCAGCAGCAGCAGCGCCAGGAGGAAGCCCTCCCACACTTTAATGCGTGTGTGAGCCACCTTGGGATCTCGTTAAAATGCAGATTCTGATGCCGGTCTGAGGCAAGACGCAAAGATCTGCACTTATATTTTTTTCTTAAGGTTTTATTTGACAGGCAGAATTACAGACAATGAGAGGGGAGACAGAGAGAAAGGTCTTCCATCTGCTGGTTCACTCCCCAAATGGCTGCAATGGCTGGAGCTGCGCCGATCTGAAACCAGGAGCCAGGAGCTTCTTCCCAGTCTTCCACATAGGTGCAGGGGCCCAAGCACTTGGGCCATCTTCCACTGCTTTCCCAGGCCACAGCAGAGAGCTGGACTGGAAGAGGAGCAGCCGGGACTCGAACCGGTGCCCATATGGGATGCCAGTGCCACAGGCAGAAGATTAACCTACTGCACCACAGCGCCAGCCCCAAGGATCTACACTTATAACAAGCTCTCAGGTGGTGTTACAGCTGCCGGCCACACTTGCAGCCCTAAGGTGCTAAGAGGCAGCAAGGAAGCTAGAGGGGGGTTGTCGCGATCAGGGGCCAGCGGGGTTCTGCAATGGGAGAAGAGGGCAGTGAATACTTCACTGCTGGCTGACGCCTCACACGCAGGCCTCCATGCCTCTTCCTCTGTTGGTCCCTGTGCCAGAAAACCCCTTGCACATTTTTTGTTGTCCAGCGAACTCTGACTTATCCTTTACCGCAGGTCAGAGATCACTGCCAGCAAGCTTTGCTGCACCTCCGGGGTGAGCCAAGTGCTCACCCCCTGTATGTTCACAATGGTCACACTTCTGTCTGTCTGTCTGCTTCGCCACATCAGAGTCCATTCCTTGAGGTCAGGGAGCCAGCATGAATCATCTGACGTGTGGTGGGTACTCTGTAATAAGATGAGCTTATGATAGGAACTGGAAGGGGAGTGAGCTCTACCTCTTAGGGGTTTTGGCTGGCCTGAGGATTCAATTGCTATAAAATAGATCAAGGGGAGAAAAACATATGAATGTATTGAATCTAGTCACTGTGCCACCTGATGCTGGGGACACATTCTGAGATACACACTGGTGGGCGATTTTGTTGGCAAACATCACACACTGTTCAGACTTGAACCTGGATGGCAGAGGTCAAATCACTCAATGATGCAATCAAGAGGTGAGGTCCACATGACATTCTGAGGCTGCTGTGTGGTGTGGTGCTTTACAGTGAACTTATTTTACAAGGAGGAATATGCTCTAAAATAACAATGATGAGGGTGGTATAGTAAATACACAAACCAGTGACATAATCTTATTCAAGCCATGTGTCTTGCACATAATCGCATGTACCGTGCTTTCCTAAGACTGGCAGTGCAGCAGGTGTACTTACACCAGCATTGCACAAACAGGAATGCTACTGGGTGCTTGTTATGATGGATATGACATCACTAAGTGACAGGAGTGCTTCAGCTCCGTAATAATCTTATGATACTGCCTTCAGATAGGCGCTCCATCAGTGACAAAAATGGCAAGCTTTATATGGCACACGAGCCTCCCTACGACATGAAGACCCAAATCCATAGAATTGAACACTGAACTTCTGAATTAGACAAAGAGCAATCAATTATAACAAAAGGCCTTGGACTAGGTAAGCTGGGTAGTTAATTGGATGGAGAAATAGCTAGGAAGAGAAGTTTAGTCTAACAAGGCTTGTATGTACACTCAACTTTCTGCCCCTGGTTCTAAGAAGGGTGCTTTCCTTCTAGTACAAGGAGGACATTTTTCTCATGGGAATCACATCTCCTGATTTTAAGGAAGGTTAGAGTGATCTTGTACCTGCTATTCTTTAAGTCCCTTTAACTCAAAATAGTCAGTTGGCCAGAGCAGCACATTTTGGGGTGTTATATTTGAACTCCTTCAATCAATAGTAAGAAGGCAACGGTATAGTTTTAGAGGTAGAGAGGAAGTAGCTAGAACAGCAGAGGAATTCTGTACCAGTCATCTCTTGCCACAGTAACACTCTGTAAGAAGTAACCATGAACCCCAGCAGCTTACAACAGTAGCATTTTTTGGAGTCATGAGCATATTGTCAGCCAAGGCAGCGGTGATCCCACTTTGACCCTAGTAAGTGTCTCTGCTCTATTGGCGGGTCAGCCAGCCCTAGGCTGGCTTTGCAAATCTTGGCTGGGTTCTTTCATATGTGAAGGGCCTCAGCACAGGTCCACATAGTCTCATCCCAGCAGGACTCATGTCTAAAGCAGGTATCCAAGTAAAGGAGTGAAGTGTGAATGTCCTCTTGATGCTGGGCTTGGATATAACACGTCGTTACTTTTGCTGCCTTCTGTTGGCCAAGGCAAGTCAAAAGGCCAGCCCAGAGTCAAGAGGTAGGGGAAAGGATTCTATCTCTTGTTACAGAAAGCTGCAAGCCAAACTCTAACAAGAAGGCTATAAGGCTTGATTATAAAAAGGGGAATAATGAGGGCCATTCTTTTTTAATCAACTGCCATAATGTTACATTGAATTGGACCCTTTGTTAGTAAGAGAGTATGTAAACTTTCAGGCACCCTTAGACTTTGTTTTAAAATGTATTTGAAAGTGGGAGAGAGAGCGAGAGGGAGGGAGAGAAAGAGAAAGAGAGAGAGAGAGAGAATCTTCCAGCCACTGTTTCACTTCTCAAATGCCTGGAACTCAACCTGGGTCTCCGATGTGGGTGGCAGGGATCCAAGTACTTGAGGTACCACTTGCTACCCCCCAGGGCACACATTGGCAGGAAGCTGTAATCGGAAGCATAGCCAGGATTTGAACCCGGTCACTCTGATATGTGAGGCAGGCATCCCAAGAAGCAGCTTACCTACTGCACCAAATGTCCGCCTCCTGGGTCTTGAATTCAGGAGGCCACTGGGCTGTAAACCATGGCACTCTTCATTATTTGAACATCAGTCACCCAAAGCAAATGTTCTTTCTCAGATTGGCTTCTTAACTGCTTCCTCCTACTGTCCAGCTGGTGTGTGTTCATGGAATCCAGGCTTGGTCTAAAATTAGAGTGAGCAAAACACGATTAGAGAGGCTAATTTGTTGCATAAAAAAAGCAAAACCGAACAGACAATACATATAAACACGGTTAAGTTTAGCTCCATCCAGAGTACCTGTGTTCCTACAAGCAATGCAAATATCTGAGTTGCTCATGTGTACATGTATTTTAAATACAATATTCTGACTAGGTAATACATTGACCAAAGTTCAGAAGATTAGATGGGAATCATTCCTCCTACTCTCTCCTCCAGCCTTTTACTTCTGCTTAGACACAGATGTCATTTTGTAATATATACTTCCAGAAACACACATATAATTAGATATAAACAAATATATACATATGTTTCTCCTTGAGTGTGCATTTTGCCTTCATTTTTTTCAATAAACATTATTTCTATAAAGATCTTTCTAAATTAGGGCATAGAAACTTCTCGTTCCTTTGTAGGGCTGCCTGATTTCCCATTGTTCGAATGTGCGTATCATGACTCATTTCATCAGTACCCGATTGATGGTCATTTACTCTGCTGCCATTATTCTGCTACTATCTAATTCGATGTAGAAAGGACTTGCGGTACCACAGTGGCGGATCTCAGATTTGGCCTCCTGACTGGACTGATGCCGATGACCGTTCTATTTCCCTCTGAGTGGAGTCTTTGTCTCAGCTGTAAGCTTGCAATATTAAGACAAACAGAACACTCCATGAAGATGCTGGTTTGGCCACCTGCCCAGGGTTTTTGGAACTTTATGTTCTAAGTGGCCTCCAGAGGGAGCCATAAGGGGTTGTGGGAGATGGGAAGGGAGCAAGGTTAGGAAAAATATGATCAGCTCTGTTGCATTTTTCAGTGGCTGTTGAGAACTCTTTAAGGGGAAATGCCAGCTCTTTCAAGGATCTCTTTAAGCTTAATTATAAAGTATACTTCAAGTATCTCTTTTCCACTTTAGCGAGTTTGCTTTGCTCCCGGTGGCGGCGCTGTCTGTCCTGCAGCGTGGACTGCAGATGTGCAGAACGCGTGTTCTGGGGAAACTGCGCTATGGCCACGGTTACTGGATTCTTGGGGATCAACTCAGAATAGCCCAAAAGTGACACAGTCATCATCTAAGATTCAGGGAGGGCTGACCCACTCGGTTCTTCATTTCTCCAGAGTCATGGCATATACCAATTGTTTCTAAATGCTAGCTTGTGCACCTGCCCCTCAGAATCACCCCATGTGCATTGCTAAGTAACAGATTCCTGTGCTCCACCTCATCAGACCCATGGAATCCGCCTCTCTGGGATCCGTAAGAAACTCCCTAGGTAACTCGGAAGCATTGTCAGAACTAGGAACTCTACCAAGGCAACAGTGCCGATAATTATGACTGCATTTAGAAACCAGGAAGCCCAGACCTTCCAGAGTCTATATATGAACACACCAAATGTTCTGAGCTCTGCTAGGCTGATGCTCAGCCGTGGAAATGGTTTAGCATCCTCTTTAGATTTAGAAGGTTCAACTAGGAAACATTGCCTTCCCCTGGCTTCTCATCAGTCAGCTTTCTGACTAGGACCCTGCATGGGACAAAGGAGCATATAATAGGGCAACACCAACCAGAAGACCAAGCTTTCGTCACATATTGGTAGACACAGTCCTGCAGAATGAGCAAACCAGTGGTAGCAAGAGGTTGGATTAGGCACTGGGATTGGCCCAATTGAGAAGAAGAAAGCTGGTCTGAAGACGGATACAACATCTTAAGCTATGGAAGTGGTACCTGGGAGGCAGGGGTTGCTCCTAGCATGTGGCACTGTCCAAGAAAGAGCCGCTGCTTTCTCAGGAATTGGTATAGGCTTAGGCCACTGGGCAGCAGCAGGGGGAGAGGAACTAGAGGATTCCTGGGTCTTAAAATTGACTCAACTTCTGAGGAGCTCTGCATTCCTGGAGAGAAACTACATCTCTTCATCCAATCAGAGTCTAAGGGGGTGTCTGGTGGCATGCGCCTGACTGCAATGGAGCTGTGGGCCAGTGGTAGCCATTCTCTCCCAGACCTGACTTGCCCTTGCATACGGGGGGGGCGGGGTGTTTCCTCTTTCTACATAAGTGCAGCAAAGGTTTAATTTCCAAACTCCAATCATGACTCTAGAGAGCAGGCAATAACACTTTGTTATTTCCAGATGAAGCTGTGCAAATATACCTGTCTTAAAGGTCAAGAGCAGTTGCTCAAAATCCTTACAGTGCTTGGCACAGAATGGTTCATGATCAATGTGTGGTAAATTAATGACAGTAGGTCAATGGTCACCCCGAAAGTAAGTGACATCTAAGTGCAGAGAGACAGCCTCTCCTGTGATGTGGGGACATGTCAGATCCTCCTACTCTCTAGTCCATGCCAGAACATTTGCTCACCATGACTTGCAATAATTCTTTGTGCTTTGAGAGTATGCCACTTCTGTGAAGGAATAAACACATAAAAGGTTCACCCATCAGGAGCAGAAAGGCATGCTACTTCCCTCAACCATTGTGAGGGTCATGGCCAAGGTCACTGTAACCAAAGGCAGGTTAATAGGAGAAAAGCATAGTAAATTTATTGAATTAACTAGTGGCGCCATGGCTCACTAGGCTAATCCTCTGCCTGCGGCACTGGCACCCCCAGATTATAGTCCTGGTTGGGGCTCTGGTTCTGTCCCGGTTGCTCTTCTTCCAGTCCAGCTCTCTGCTGTGGCCCCAGAAGGCAGTGGAGGATGGCCAAGTGCTTGGGCCCTGCACCCACTTGAGAGACCAAGAGGAAGCATCTGGCTCCTGGCTTCAGATTGGTGCAGCGTGCCAGCCATAGTGGCCATTTGGGGTGTGTGTGTGTGTGAAACAACGGAAGGAAGACCTTTCTCTGTCTCTCTCTCTCACTGTCTAACTCTGCCTATCAAAAAAAAAAAAAGTTTAATGAGGGGCTAGCACTGTGGTGCAGAGGGTTAAAGCCCCAACCTGCAGCGCTGACATCCCATATAGGTGCAGGCTTGGCCAAGTCCATGGGCCCCTGCACCCACATGGGAGACCCGGAAGAAGCTCCTGGCTCCTGGCTCCAGATAGGCACAAATGTTGCAGCCATCTGGGGAGTGAACCAGCAGATGGGAGACCTCTCTCTCTCTCTCTCTCTCTCTCTCTCTCTGCCTCTGCCTCTCTGTAACTCTACCTTTCAAATAAATAAATAAATCTTTAAAAAGAAAAAGTTTAATGTGATCCTGGAGTTTTTAAAGACCCTGTGGAAATAAATTTTATGCTTCTATTTGGTGGGAAATGCACCTCCATATAGAAACATCACTGGACAAAAAAACATAGGATTTTTACTGCTGCAATAGACTGAGAGCCGGGAAGCTCAGCAAGGCCTGTCTGTCCAGAGTCTTCTTGGCCACTGTGTGTGGCACCTCCTCCTCCTGGAGAGAGGGAGGACGCTTCTAGAATAAGGATCTTAGGACCTTACTATCAGACAAGGTTGGTCAGAGAATTTGTGGCCAGCTGTTGCACAGAGAGGCAAGGGGAAGTCTGGAGCAATGTTTCTAGACTTACCCCTGGCTTTGGGGGAGTCGGGTTCTATTTTTTATGACCCTCCCCCCCGGGGAGGAGGAATTCTAGGTCCTGTGTCCTGCCTCATAGGAAAAATAAGGGTGGGAGAAGATCAGAGACTTTGCCTCTGAGTGCCTTCCAATGCCCTTCAGTTCTAAGTACTCAGCAGACCCAAGTGCCTCACTTTGGGGTATTGTGTTCTGAGCCCCAGCCCAGGAAAGTCTTCGTGGGCTAAGGCCTTTTAGGTAAATCCTTTGGCAAGAACAAGAGAACCCTGCACTGATCCCTCGTGAAACTCCTGGCAGCAGGGAGGGACTGCCCTGCAGTTCTCAGTGGTCTGGACTTAGGGTCTCGTGAAGCGAGCAGAGACCTGAGCAGACTAGTGACGAGGTTTTATTGTGCTGTATTCAGGGAAAGAGCAGGAACAGGATTCTAGGAGGTGTGAGAGAGGGGGAGAGGAGAGGAAAAAAAAACAAGGCAGCCCAGAGGGAGAAGACGGCCTATGCAGAGAGAGGGGAATAAAGAAGCTGCCAGAGTGGGGATTTGGAGGAAGGAGGACATGCAGTAGGGAAGGAAGCAGAGGGAGAGCTGAAAGAGGTCTTTCAGTGACAGCATCACCTTCTCTGTCTCCACACAAAACCTCCAGCAAGTCCCTGTCATTCATCAGTGTTCTCAGAGTTGGGTTGGTGCTTGCACTGTGAGATGAGACATGTGCTTTGGATGGGAGACCTCACAGCAAACATAGTGTAAGAGAAAAACCAGCCCAAGGAGACATAGTTGCACTCAGAACATAGTAACCATTCCTACATGCTTATACTTTTAATGTAAACATTATAAAAATCAAACTAGGGGGCCGGCGCTGTGGCATAGTGGGCTAAAGCCTCTGCCTGCAGCGCCACTGTCCCATATGGGCCCTGATTCGAGTTCCGGCTGCTTCTCTCTGCTATGGCTCTCTGCTATGGCTCTCTGCTATGGCTCTCTGCTATGGCCTGGGAAAGGAGTAGAAGATGGCCCAAGCCCTTGGGCCCCTGCACCCACGTGGGAGAGCTGGAAGCAGCTCCTGGCTCTTGGCTTCAGATCAGCACAGCTCCAGCCACTGCAGCCATTTGGGGAGTGAACAAGCGGATGGAAGACCTTTCTCTGTCTCTCCCTCTTACTGTCTGTAACTCTACCTCTTAAATAAATAAATAAAAATATTAAAAAAAAAAACTAAGAAAATGGAGATGGAGCTGCTGTTATGGTAAGGTGGGTTAAGCCTCCTCCTGCAACACCAGCATCCCATATGATCACCAGTTTGAGTCCTGGTTGCTCCACTTCTGATCCAGCTCCCTGCTGATGCACCTGGGAAAGCAGTGGAAGATTGCCCAAGTGCTCATGTCCCTGCACATGTGGGAGACCTGGATGGAATTCCGGGCTCCTGACTTCAGTCCAGCCCAGCTCTGGCCATTGAAGCCATTGGGGAGTGAACCAGCAGATGGAAGTTTCCCTCACTCTCGCTCTTTCTTTCATTCTCTTTCAAATAAATAAATAAATAAATATGTACATACATTTTTTAAAAAAGAAAATGTGGAGACCATATGATGAACACTCCTATATCCACCGTTCTAAATTGAACAACTGCTAAGATTTTCCCACGTTTGCTTTTTTCTCGAGTTTAAAACATTTTTAAAATATCTACTTTTTATTTACTTTTTTATTTATGATTTGAAAGACAGAGAGGAAGAAGGATAGACAGAGAGAAAGATCTTCCATCTTCTGGTTCACTCTTCAAATGGTCGCAACAGCCAAGGCTGGGCCAGGCTGTACCCAGGAATCTAGAACTCCATCTGGGTGCCCCACATGCCAGGGGTCCAGGTATTTGGGCCATCTTCTACTGCTTTCCCAGGCACATTAGCAGGAAGTTGGCTGGGAGGTCCTGGCGTAACCAGGACTCAAACTGGACTCCGATATGGAATGCCTGTGTCTCTAGGACTTAATCTGCTGTGCCACATGCCAGCCTCTAAAATATTTTTAATTATGGTAAAAAATTCAATTTACCATCTTAGCCATTTTTTTAAAAAGATTTTATTAATTTATTTGAGAGGTGGAGTTACAGACAGTGAGAGGGAGAGACAGAGAGAGGTCTTCCTTCCATTGGTTCACTCCCCAAATGGCCTCAACAGCCAGAGCTACGCCAATCCGAAGCCAGGAGCCAGGAGCTTCTTCCAGGTCTCCCACGTGGGTGCAGGGACCCAAGGATTTGGGCCATCCTCTACTGCTTTCCCAGGTGCGTTAGCAGGAAGCTGGATCAGAAGTGGAGTAGCCAGGACTCAAACCAGTGTCCATATGAGATGCCAGTGCTGCAGGTGGCAACTTTACCTGCTACGCCACAGCGCCAGCTCCAACTTTAATAATTTTATTGCTTTTCTCCAAAAATAGCTTTTAGCTTTCTCTATTGATTTTCTGTTTTAAATTTCATTGATTTCTGCTCTCACCTTTATTATTGCCATTTGTTCTCTCTCTTTCCCCTTTCTGTCTTTCTGGCTGCTTCAGATTTCTTTCTTTTTACTTTGTTTTTCTGGAATTTGAATATAATGTGTTTTTGTATAGATTGCCTGGATTTATGTCCTTTGGAGTTCACTGAGCTTCTTGAATCCACACGTTCATGTCTTTCTCCAAATTTGCACTGTTTGGGCCATTATTTCTTTAAATGTTTTTTTCTTTCTTCTTGAATTTTGGAGTCAGAAAGACAGACAGACACACACAGACCTTTCATTTGCTGCTTCACTCACCCACAATGTCTGGGACTGGGCCAGGACAAACCCAGGAGCCAGGAACTCCATTCAGTCTCCAACATGGGTGGCAAAGGCCCAGCACTTGAGCCATCACTGCTGCCTCCCAGAGTGTACTTCAGCAGGAAGCCAGAGTCAGGAACTGGAACCAGGACTCAATCCCAAGAACTCCAGTGTGGAATTCAAGCATCCTAAATGGCATCTTAACCACTAGGCTAACATCTGCCCCCAAATACTTCTTTTCTGCATTGCATTCTTTCTTCTCTCCTTCCAGGTCCAGGTCCAGAATGTTAGACTGTTGGTATTGCCCTGTAGGCATCCCTAGGCCTCTGTTCACTTCCCCATGTTCATTTCCCGTCTGTTGTTCAGACTGGGTATTTTCTGTTCATCCATTTTCAAATTCATCGATTCTTTCCTGTCATTACCATTCCATTCAATGTGTCCCTTAAAATTTTCTACTTATTATTTAGTTTTAAAATTTATATTTGGTGCTTTTTTATCTTTAATTTCTTTGCTAAGACTTTACATCTTTCTATTTGGCCTAAAAGAACCCAATCACACTTCTTGGAGGATTTTTATAAGCTGCTTTGAAGTAGATCCAACATCTGTGTCACCACATTGTTGGAATCCGCGGTTATCTTTTCCTGTGCAAATTGAAAGTTTCATGGGTCATTGTATGCCCAATTTTATTTCATGTTGTAGATAGTTTCAACATTGTTAGGAGCCTGGGTCTTGATGAAATTCTGTGGAGAGAGTTGATACTTTTGTTTCCTAAGCAGTCAACCTGGTTAGATCCAAGCCACATGTTCCATCCCCACTTCTGTATGTGTGATTCCAATGTCAGCCCTGTTTCAAAGCCTCTGCAATGCTATTCAGATCTGAGCCCATATGCACATCACTCAGTGGCCACTCTGGGACCGAGCGTTTTGCTGATCCCATAGTTCCATTTTCAAAGTCAAGGGTGTGATGTTTAGGGCCCAGTCCATGGGCAGCCTATGAACAACTCTCCCAAGCTCCTCCCTCTGTGGTTTCTGCAGTACCTTCTGGCTCTCTGCGATTCCATTCTTTGTTCCTCTGGTCAGAAGGCGGGGGCTTTAGTTACTCCACGCTGCTGCACACTTCTGTGAATGCACCTGCACCTGGGGCCAAGGGAAAGGAAGACAGACAGACAGAAAAGTGGGGCCGGTACTGCGGCTCAGCAGGTTAAGCCTCTGCCTGCCACACTGGTAGCCCATATGGGCACTGGTTTGAGACCTGGCTGCTCCACTTTCAATCCAGCTCCCTGCTAATGTGCCTGGGAAAGCAGAGGAAAATCACCCAAGTGTGTGGAACCCTGCACACACAGGGAGACCAGAAGAAACTCCGGGCTCCTAGCTTTGGCCTTGTCCAGCCCTGTCCATGGCAGCTACTAGGACAGTGACCCAGCACAGCAGATGGAAGATTTTTCTTTCTTTCTCTTTCTATCTCTCCTCCTCTCTCTCTGTAACTCTGTCTTTCAAATAAATAAAAATAAATCTTCAAAAAAAAAAAAGACAGAAAAGCAACATGATTGGGTTGGTTAATATCTTTTTAATGATGTATTTGAAAGGCAGAGAGAGAGAGAGAGAGCATCTTCCATCCTCTGCCTCACTAGAGAGAGACAGAGACAGAGAGGAAGGGATCATCCATTCCCTGACTCACTCCCTACATGGCCACAACAGCTGGGCCAGCCTGAAGCCAGGGGCCAGGAACTCCATCGAGGTTTCCCAGGCAGGTGGCAGGGACCCAGATATTTAGGCCATTTCCCATTGCCTTCCCAGGCACATTAGCAGAGAGCTGGAGCAGAAGCAGCGTGGACAGGACTCGAACCAGCCCTCCAATATAGGATGCCGGCATCATAGATGGTGGCTTAACCCACTGCACCACAATGCTGGCTCCACCTGGTTAATTTTATGGTGTCAACTTGACTGGATTAAACAACACCTAGAAAGCTGAGAAAGCATTATTTGGGGGTGTTTCTGTGAGGCTGTTTTGAAATGAGATCTGCAAGTGAGTGTGAGTGGACAGGTGGAAAGACTCTGCCTTGATGGGGCAGGCACCATGAATTGGCTGGCAGTCTGTAGAGTCTAAGTAGAGAAGGCAGACTGGTCTCTCATTCTGAGAGCTGGGACACGCTGACTTCTGCTTGGGGTGTCAGCTGCTGCTTTTGAGCACTAGAACTTACCCCAGGGCCCTGTGGCTGGCACCCAGGCTTGTAGCTTGTAGCTACACCCTTGGCTTCCCTAGTTCTGAGGCCTTCGAACTTGGACTGAGCCACGCTAACCTGCCTCCCAGGGCCTGGAGCCTACAGATGACCTGGCGTGAAACTTCTCAGCTACCATTTCACATGAACCAATTACCCTAACCAATACCCCTTGCAAACCTCAATACCATTCCGACTGATTTTTTTTTTTTAAGATTTATTTTATTTATTTGAAAGACAGGGTTACAGAGAGAGGTAGAGACAAAGAAGTCTTCCATCCACTGGTTCACTCCCCAGATGGCTGCAATGGCCAGAGCTGCGCTGATCTGAAGCTAGGAGCCAGGAGCTTATTCTGGGTCTCCCACGTGGATGCAGTGGCCCAAGGACTTGGGCCATCTTCTACTGCTTTCCCAAGCCACAACAGAGAGCTGGATTGGAAGAGGAGCAGCCGGGACTAGAACTGGCGCCCATATGGGATGCTGGTGCTTCAGGGCAGGGCTTTTAACCCGCTGCGCTATAGCGCAGGCCCTCTACTGATTCTGCCTCTCCAGAGATTCCTGATTAATGCAAGCCTGTGTCTACCCTCCTGGGACAGAAGCTCCTTCAGTTAGAGAGGGAGGTTCCTTCCTCCCAGTTGTAGGTGTTCACAGACCCCGCTGTCACCAACACCTTTGAATTGTCTGGGGACTGTAACACAATGACATTCGGGAAGAAAGAAAAGAAAGTGCACCATTGCTGCTACTTCCCCTGAGTGTGTGGGGGCCCCTTTTCTGCTCCGAGAGCCCAAAGTAGAGGATTTCTGGAACTCTCTCTCTCTGCTTCTCGCTTCCAGTTTTCAGGTTCCCTTGAGTCCAGGCAAGTGGATAACAAGGGATAAAACGGGTGGGGGACAAGTCACTGCCGGTTCTGGGGCACTGCCAATTCCGGTCCCCTCTCCTATCCAGCTGCTAAATGTGAGCGTTCTCTGAAAAGTTCACGGAGAATGCATAGCAAGAAAAACCTGTGCAGGGCTTTATAAAAAACTTGTCCTTTAACTCCATTTCCCAGGGAGGCCGCTGCTCGGTCCTCCCTCCAGGTGTGATAGCTGCACCCATGCGGGGGGCAGGGAGGTGGAAGCTTCCTTCCTTGACGTCAGTACAGAGTTTCTGACTCAGGATGACTTGACTTAGTGATTTTGCAACTGTACCATGTTTTAAACTAATCCGCGTTCAGTAGACACTGTACTTCCAACTGTGAATTTTGATCTTCTCCTGGGCTTGTGATATGTGGCACAGTGACTCCATGTGCTGCTTGCAGTGAGCCACGTGACCATGATGGGACATGACAGGCACTCTGTGGTGTATGGAATTGCCAAAGTAGGGTGGTCGGAAGGCCAGATGTATCAAATGTGGTTTCCACTGACGCTATTTTTGATTTACAATGAGTTTATAGGGACAACGCTCTATCATACGTTGAGGAGCGTCTGTGTTTTGCTTTGTGCAAATTTGATCTAGCTCTGCTGACAGATTATAAGATGATGAGCTAAATTTTTCTTTTTTAAAGATTTATTTTATTTATTTGAAAGGCAGAGTTACAGGGAGAGGTAGAGACAGAGAGAGGTCTTTCATCTGCTGGTTCATTCCCCGGATGGCAGCAATGACCAGGCCTGGGCCATGCTGAAGCCAGGAGCCAGGAGTCTCCTTCAGGTCTCCCACATGGGTACAGTGGCCCAAGCACCTGGGCCATCCTCTGCTGCCTTCCCAGACGCAGTAACAGGGAGCTGGACTGGAAGTGGTGCAGCCAGGACTCAAACCAGCGCCCACATGGGCTGCCGGTGCTGCAGGCTAGAGCTCTAACCCACTGTGCCATCGCACCTGCCCCAGGAGCTACATTTTTAACTTTCATTTTCTTTTACTCTGGGACAGATTCACAAAAGCAAACATCACTAAGAGAGAACTTTTTCTCTTTTTTAAAGGATTTATTTAGTTGTTTGAAAGGCAGAGTGACACAGAGACAGACAGAGATGGGAGAGACACACAGAGAGATTTTCCATCCATTGATTCATCTTCAGATAGTCACAAGAGCCAGGTCTGGGCCACGCTGGAGCGAGGAGGCCAGGAACTCCATCCTGGTTTCCCACATAGGAGGCAGAGGCCCAAATACTCGGGCCATCACTTGCCGCTTTCCTGGGCACGTCAGCATGGAGCTGGATTGGAAGTGAAGCAGCTGGAACTTAAACCAGCACTCCCAGCGCTTGGACACTGGCGTAGCAAGCAGCAGCCTAATCCTCCGCAACACAGTACCAGCCCCAGAAACTTCTCTGGGAAGGGAAGTAAAACATGTCTGGTTTGTTAGCTTTTTTAGATTACTTTGTTTCAGATCACAGGCAAGAGAAATCATAGATAGAGCCTGGCCGCCCTGGGCTCTACATCACCTGCTGAGAAAAATCCGATGCCTTTGGGTGCTCAGAGCATGACGTAATCGTGGGACCTTAATCTCAGCCTTGTGGCTTAGGGAAACGAGGCTCCGGTATGAGCCTGGGGATTTGGCTGCAGCTCACAGAGGAACCTTATGACTGTCGCTTTCTCAATGCTTTTTGACAATCTGCAGTGAATTGTCAAGACCTGGGCGTTCTTCATCAAGGACTTCCGAGAGATAAGATTTAATTTGCTCGCCTGCTGGCCTTGTTGGGGTGGGTGAATTCCAGGGAGTGACGTTTGCGTTCTATACAGTCAGCAAGCCATTGTCCAGCCGAATCTCTGCAGATGCTGTCAGCGGGGACATCATTTGGGTCAATGAGTCATAAATTCTATTTTGGTGGTTTGCCGAAGACAACACTGAGGATGTCGCTCTCCCTGCGGGGAAACTGGAAAGAGACGAACGCACGGCGGGAAGGCAGGAAGAAGGCAGGAAGGCAGGAAGGCAGGAAGGCGGGGAGGAGGTGAGCCCTTCTGCCTGGCAGATTGCAGGCTTCCCAGGCTGGTGGGGTATGAGTTTTCCCTCCAAGTCCTGGCAGTGACTGCCAAGCAGTGAACACAGACTGCAAATCACAAACAAACAGGAACATGACACTCAGCGGAAGTCCCCTAAGGGACACAGATGACTGCCTTTGTTCACTTTATCAATCCAAACGTGTCCCCTGGAAGAAATCCGCAGACACGGAGTGCAGCAGCCTTGCGCTGGCCACATTGTCCTAGTCTCTGCAGGTTGCAGAAAACACTCAGGTCACACACTGGCATTCTCCTTCCTTCTTGTTTGTTCCTGAAATTCAAGCAAAGCTGTTGGCGGTGGGATGTGGCGGGTGGGGGGGGAGGAGCAGCAAAGATGCATGCAAAGAACAAGATTTGCTCATTACACGTGGCCTTTCTGCAAGACGATTTTCTCTGACTTTATGAATGAACCACAGATGAACAACAATAACAACTCCAAGTCACCGTTATTCGTTTTCAGCTTGAATGCCCTTCTGTTTAGCTCATCAGGATCCTGGAGGAAGAGAGTGTTACCAGAGGGCTGTCAAAAGCAAGGTCAGACAACTCTGCATTTACCCCACCACCACCAGCTTTCCACGGGTCCTCAAGAGCTTTGCCCGAGTGAGAACAGCGTCCTCTGTTTCAGACAAGGACAAGCAAGCGATGTCCAATTGCAGCGGGAGGGATTTGGAGTAGATGTGAGAAAAGATTGAATGAGTCCAACTGTTCGGAGACCAGGCAATGAGTTACCAGGGAGAGTGGCAGTATCTTTTTTTTCTCTCAAGATTTTTGAGATCATTCTCTTTCTGGGTTGGCCAAAGAGGGTGCTTGCAGGAGGATCAGTAACCAGAACCCAGTCCTTGGAGGCTAAGCCAGTTCTCGACTCATTCCCCTGGCTAATGAGGGGAGGTCTGTGGCTGGCCCTAGTGTGGGTCTCACCGTGACTGCTGGGGTGGACTTGGACTCCAGCCACAGGGGTCCTGTTTCTCAAGGGGCAGGGGAAGACAGACAGTCATCTTCCAAAATGAGCGGCTACCTCCCTCTCATTGGGAAAAAGCTCTTAAATTTCTCCCCTTTACTCCTAGCAATCGGATGTTCTCAAAGAGAACGGGAAACCACCCCACAGCATCTAGAAGGCATTTTGAGCACCAGTGCAGCAGCGGTGCCCTAGGGCCGGGTTTCAGACCTGTGCCTATTAGAATCACTGGGGATCTGGGGCCTCATTCCAGTCCGATTAAATAAAACATTAAAGTGTGAGCAGTGAGGCCCGGGCAGTGGTATTTTTAAAGAGCTCCCCAGTTGATTCGTGTGAGGTGGAATTTATAGGAGACTGTTGGTTGGGCTTAGCTCCTGTGCTAGACCCACTGCACCAAGGCAAACACAGTTCCTCATGCTGAAGTCCCAGGCCACCAAGGTAAAGCTAAGTCAAAGCTAAGACTTTCTGAGAAGTCAGGGGAGAGAGAGAAAGGTAATAAAGAAGTTCCCCTGATCCAGCCTTTAAAAAGAGTAAGCTGGTGTTTATGAATCAGCTTTAAAAAATGTTTATTTGAAAGGCAGAATGACAATAGAGAGAGAGAGAGACAGTGAAAGGGAGAAATCTTCCATCTATTGGTTCACTGAACCCCCAAAGGGCTGCAACAGCCAGGTTTGGACCAGTTCAAAGTCAATATCCAGGAACTTCATCCTGATCTCCCATGGGTGGCAGGAGCCCAAGCCCTTGGTTCATCTGCTGTTTTCCCAGGCCCACTAGCAGGCAGCTGTATTGGAAGCAGAGCAGTTGGGACTCAAACCTGGCTCTGATAACCGATGCTGGTGTCTGAAGCAGCAGCTTAACCTGCTGCACCGCGATGCAGGCCCCAACCAACCAGCTTTCGCTCTATTGTTCTGCTTCCTTGTTCCCACCTTGCAAAATCCACCGCTCCCCAGAGGGCGGGAGCTCTCATTCTAATCTGTGGAATGCAAGTGCCCAATTCCCGAATCTCAACTTAAAGTCAAGTTGATCTGTAGGGAATGTGTTGGAAATTTTGTCATTTGACATTTGAAAGTATGCCCAGGGTTGGCGAGTAGCATCGCAGAAATATAGTTGGCATGCTGCATCCTCTTTGGGATCTTTCTAGTGGTTCAAACTTGGCTAGACCAAGGGAGCTAAAGTACAGAAAGTCTCCATAGTTTTTGGTGTCCTGCCATGTGCTTGCTCTGTCAGAGGGTTACAGCCCCAGCCACCATATTATGAAAGCATGTGGCCTTCTGGCTGGACATAAGCCCCATGGGAACCACTTCAGAAGCCAGATTTAAGAGCCTTCGAGACAGGAGCTGGTGCACTCAGCCTGTGTCTTGAAGGCTCCCTGCGGAGGAGAGGAGCTGTCACTCTCTCGCTAGAGCCAAGGTCTCCAAGCCGCTGATCCATCTGTCTCCAGCCCTCAGGATGGAACGTGTAGGATCCAAGACACAACGGAGCATGCTTCCATGGTTCAAAGGAGACAGGGTTACTTGTGGAGGCCTCCTAGTTAAGAAAGTAAAGTTAGCAAACACAGGGGTTGAGAATGAGGAGGCTACATTGCCTTAGGCATATTTCTTAATTCCTTTTGATTTCAATGGCCTTGTCCATAAAACGAGAGTAATAGTAGTGACTCCCTCATCTGCTTGTGATGATTCAGTGGAATGATGGGTGTAATTCCCAGGATTATGCATTCGATAGAACCTGCCCACATTTGTATGTGGAGCAACAGAGTCTGTGAAAATAGGGATGGTAGCAGGTGGAGGGTCCCCCCAACCACCGCCCCCGGCCAGTGGCCTTGGAAATGGAGGCACAAGTGGGAAAGAATGGCTTCGTTCAGGACGCCAGGCTGGAGCTGTCATTCTTCTCTCAGAGTCACAGTGCCCCCACTTGATGGCCCCAGGAGGGCTCCTCAGTGGTCCAGGCAGTGCAGCCCCAGATGGGTCCCATCATCAGAGCAAGCCAAGTCGTCACCTGGGTCTTTGTCTTGTCTCCATCCCTGGAGATTGTGAGGAAGAAAGTTGGGGGTGAAGCCAGAGGCCCTGTATTTTCTTCGGAGTTCTCTGGATGATTTAGCTACACAAGCAGGTTCGGGAGTCGTGGTGCAATGCGAGGGGATCATGAAAACGTTTCTGTGTGAGCTTGCTCTCTCTCTTGCTCGCTCTAGTCTTCCTGCCGGACACCATCAGAGCTGCGGTCCCATGGAACAGACTTCCAGGCATTCTCATTTACAAAGCACTCGGGCATTGATGTGAAGTCACGGCATCTGAATACTTGAGATTCAGTTTAACCGCGTGCGGGAACTCTGCAGAGGGAAAAGGGCAAGAGGTGATCTGGGGACGTGGGGTGATGTGGGAACCACCGACCTGGTTGAGAACCAAGAAGAGAGGGCTTTCAGCAACATGAAAGGAGAGGTCACTTGGGGGACAGGCAGGAGGTGGGTGGGAGAAGGGCCCCGCATGAACCGAGTGAGAATTCTAAAGACCAAACGTCTTCTCAACCAGCTAGACACAGCCGAGCAACTGTTGTCAACAGAACCCCTCCTGGACGACAGGCATTGTGTCGCATACGAGAGCACTTCAAACAAATTCGTGGAAAATTGAATTAGTAGCGTGGGTTTCCTTTGGTGCAAAACATTTTTTTCCATAATACATGGAAAATGTACATTTTGAGAGCACTCCGCATAGATTTCAAATTGTTTTTTGCACTAATATAAACTCATCCTTTTGATTTCTTTTGTCCATGGGCTTTATGGAGAATCCTCATATTCTGACACCAATTTGATCTTCATAAGAATCCAGCAACAAAGACATTCTGACTTCTATCTGACAAATGAGGCAGTGGAGATTCAATTACCTTGTCCAATGAGGCGAACAGGTGGCACCGCATCCCCGAGTCTTCTGGGAGAGAGGGGAGGTTTAGTTTGAGGTGTGAGGGCAAGCATAGTTGGAGAAGAGCTCTGACCGGTGGTCGGGTCTCCCATCATCTTCTGTCCTTTGCTTTCCTTGACCTCTCCCACGCGAAGCAGGTTCCCCCTACCCATTCCTAAGAACAGTGGAAGAGAACCAACCCCTCTTGGTCACCACATCCTAAGCTCTGTGTTCAGAGACTGTGGGGGTAGGGAGCTAACAAAACACTGTCCTCCACCCTGCCAGCCACCTATGGCGAATACCTCCACCCAGCTTGTGGTTCCCGTGAAAAGTCATTGCTGTTAAATCCCAGAACTCTTTATGGAAAAGTGCTGTCTGTCATACAGCCTGTGTCAGCACATCACTACTAGCAATTGGATGCGACTGGCACTGAGCTGAAACGTTCTACATATCCCTACCTAGTCTGTACCCTTGGAATAGTTGCCCTTGACACTGATGCCACAGGTTAAACCCTGTCTCAAGCCTTCACAGACGTGGCTGACACCACTGACATCATGCCTTGCCCCTGTCAGCCCTCCCTGTAGAAGCTGGATTCTGGCTTCTGTACTGTTGCTGCTCCAGGAGACTAACCTGTGTATGTATTAATGCCACTGCTCTTGGGGCTGGTGCTGCGGCATAGCAGATAAAGCTGCCACCCACAGTGGTGCATCCCATATGGGCACTGGTTCGGGTCCTGGCTGCCCTTCTTCCAATCCAGCTCTCTGCTATGGCCTGGGAAAGCAGTAGAAGATGGCCTAAATCCTTGGGCCCCTGCGCCCTCGTGGGAGACTCTAAGAAGCTCCTGGCTCCTGGCTTTGCGTCGGCACAGCTCTGGTCATTGTGGTCATTTGGGGAGTGAACCATCGGATGGAAGACCTC
This sequence comes from Oryctolagus cuniculus, assembly GCF_051225735.1. NCBI lineage: Eukaryota > Metazoa > Chordata > Mammalia > Lagomorpha > Leporidae > Oryctolagus > Oryctolagus cuniculus. The sequence continues at coordinate 113,959,765 of NC_142867.1, read as the reverse complement.
TCTCTCTCTCTCTCTCTCTGCCTCTGCCTTTCAAATAAATAAGTATTTTTTAAAAAATACTTATTATTATTTAATAATAAGCATTTTATATTATTTAAGCATTTATTTATATTATTTAAAAAATGCTCTTTCAACTGTAAATTGAGATTGGCTGGTGCTTTCTGCTGCTGTCCCTCACTCGCCAGCTTTGCCCACTCAGGACACCAGGTTGGCTCAAGTCAACCACAGGTTTGTTGGTCCTCTGTACCTGGTACAGGCTGGCTGTTGACCATTAGCAGACACTCCCATATTCTGCCCAGTTCCCCCTGCATTATTTCACAGCCAGATTTACTGACCAGTTTCCCTTGTCTGGTGGTTGGCTATGATCTGGGAATATAATAGTGAGTAAAGCAGTCCCACTCCCCATGGAGCTTAGAGTGAAAACGATAGGGCCGGCGCTGTGGCATAGCAGGTAAAGCCACTGCCTGTGATGCTGGCATTCCCTACGGGCATCAGTTCAAATCCTGGCTGCTCCACTTCTGAGCCAGCTCCCTACTGATGTGCCTGGGAAAGCAAAGTCCACCCATGTAGGAGACCTGCAAGAAACTCCTGGATCCTGGCTTTGGTCTGGTCCAGCCCTGCATGCTGAGGCCATCTGGAAAGTGCAACATGGGTGGGAGATTTCTCTCTCTCTCCCCCTCTCTCTGTAACTCTGCCTTTCAAATAAATAAAAGTAAATCTTTTAAGAAAAGAGTCAAATTCCAGAGTAGATGATAGAGATGCTTAGTGTTATGAGTCAGGGAAGTTCTCTGAGGAAGTGCATTTAAGCTGAGATCTAATGGATGTTTAATCAGAGCAAGGGAGAAAGAGGACTCCAGGCACAGAGAAGAATGTGTAATTATTGGAAGATGAGGAGTAATCTACTGGAGAAATTTAAAAAGGTTCAGCAGAGATAGAGCCTTGAGCATGATCTTGTGTATTATTTTTATTAGTCATGGTATGTCCAGCTATTTCTTGCTCAGCACCAGCCCAGGAGCTCTTGGAAGGTCACATCTGTCTCTATGACCCCAGAGCTCACCAAACGCTTCCCTGGCTCTGGCCTTGTCTGGTGCCTGTCGCTTCCCTAGCACTCTTCCCATCTCCTGTCTTTGAATCTGCTGAAGTGACAGCTGTGCTGTTGCTACCCTAGGAAGCAGCAATAGCAGACCTTGCGTGCATGCGTGAGGACATGAGAACACCTCTAAGGACTTCCATGCACCAATAATTCAGATGTGTGTAGCCTGCAAGCTTATTGACGCAAAACTCTTCAAACAAGGTAGGACTGTAGTGACGTTAAACCTGCTCTCCTTCCCTCTTTTGTCAGAAAGAATTTGAAAGCTGTCGGTTTCCAAGATCTGCTTCCCACAAATCTAACTCACTAATCGTTTTCCCTCAGAAAGGCCTGGGACTTTTCAGACAAGTCATAATGTTAAATATAAAAAAGACCAGGCATTTAGTAATCAACTTTTAAAAATCCGTTCTCCTGTGAGATTCTTCTTGGCTGGGGCGGGGGGGTCTGAGGAATGCTGGAGGCAGGCCCCGTTCAGTCCTTCAGGTTGTCCCTTGATGCCCACTCCAGGAAGGGCCTGGTCCAGCTTCAGCTCTTCTACCCTTCCCGGATGCCCCACCCTGGGGGGTTCCCCCGCTGTCGGGGGTCCCTGGCCCTGGCAGCCACAACTTTACACTGAGCATGGCATCATGCTGCCTGCAGACTCCATCCATCCTTCAAGACTGCACCAGGGCAGGTGTGGTTGGAGCAGCTCGGACATCTTAGCCTGGCACCCAGCACAACCTTTCTCCTCATTGCTCCCCTCACCAGGTACCCCACTTGCTCTCCAGTTTATTACGCTGCACACTTGCAGCTGAAATCCACAAGCCTCCTAACTCTGTCCACTGTTCTCAACTTGCTAACTGACACACAGGAAGGAAAATGCAGCCTGTGACTGCGCCACTACTATCAGCCGGCATTTCTTTAGCACTAACTGATAGTAACTCATTCTCTCTTCATAACAATCTGCTTAATTTAAAGATGAGGAAGCCGAGGCACTCTGGTCCCAAACATCATGTTCTCAGTCACCACATTAAGCTACTTACTCATGAACAATCACTGTGGTTTAGTAGGAAGAACGTGGCCTTGAGGTCAGAGATAGCCTGGGCTTGACCCTTCTTGAGTAATCTCTAGCAGGTGACTCAACTTCTCTGAGCCTAGGTTGAATTATCCATAAGAGAAATATAATTCCTACCACACGGTAACAAGTATATAGGACGACAAGCAAAGATCTCCTATCTCTGACTCTGAGATACCCATGGAGGTTTGTCCTTGACTATCTGGTATCTGCCTCTCTCTTCGGGACCCTGCCTGGGCTGGCTTAGCCTGAAGGTTTCTGGAAACCCATGGCCTCAATGCTCCAAGGCCTAGGTTTGAAAACGTCTGGAGGATGCCTGAAGCTCAGAGCTGCTGAGCTTCCTAAGTGCCTGTGCTAGTCTGTGTCCTCCAAGGAGCAGGTGCCAAGACAGGGTTAAACATACAAGGACTTCCTTAAGAGAAATGCCTGTGGGAGAGAAAATGGAGAGGGGATAGGAAGGGCTGTGAGTGGCCAGATCTCTTTAAAGATCTTTTAATTAAAAGGCAGAGAAACAAAAAGAGAAGGGCAGAGAGACGAAGACAAATCTCCCATCACAGGTTCATTCCCCAAATGCCTACAACAGCCAGGGCTGCGCCAGGCCAAAACCAGGAATCTGTAACTTAGCCCCGGTCTCCCACATGGCAGGACAGGGACCCAAGTCCTTGAGCCAGCATCTGCTGCCTCCCCAGGTGTGCAGTATCAGGAAGCTGGGAAACGCGGTGGAGCTGAGACTCAAGGCCAGGCACTCAGATACAGAACACAGGTATCCCAAGCAACAGCTTAATCCGTGCACCAAATGCCCACCCGGGCAGGTAGATGTTGATACAGGTCCGACCAGAGGTAGGAAGGTTGGGGAGTTCTTCTACCTTATCCCTGTGAAGGGGAGTCCACGGTAAGACCAAGAGATGGTTAGTGTCACTCTCGCTTGAGATAAAGAAATGGGGTCATTGAGGTCTGATCAACTGACCTTGGTTCTGGCCTTGCCTGTGGGCCTCTGCCTCCCTCTTATGGGGAGCGGGGGTGGGGAAGGCGGCTGTTGCCTCATGGCCTCCTGTATGCATCACTGTCTGCAAGAGTCCCCAGGTAGATGTGCACTGGAATCACCCAAGGAACGCTTTATTAACACATACCCACAGCCCCGTGAAGTCCGCTGCTCTGGAGGTGGGCCACAGAAATCTCATTCTGAAAAAGTCCTGGAGGACTCTCAGGGTCAGCGGGGTGTGAAAGTCGTGCTGAAGTCCCCAGAAACAGCAGTTAAGGAAGGGCTCAGCATTGTACAGGGCTCAGCATTGAGGTGTGGTGACAATGCCTCCCATATGAACACTGGGTTGAGTCCCAGCTGCTGCACTTCTGATCTAGCTCCCTGCTGGTGTGCCTGGGAAAGCACCCATGTGGGAGACCTGGATGGAGAATTGCTGGCTCCTGGCTTCGGCCTAGCCCAGTGTCGGCTGTTGTGGCCACGTGGGAGAATGAACCACAGATGGAAGATGTTTTTCTCTCCCACTTTCTCTGCAATGCTGCCTTTCAAATAAATGAATAAATATTTTTTAGAGCTGAGATAAAGGGGTTTGCCAGCTGCACATGTATCCCAAACTGTATTTTGTTCCTTACGTGGGACCTGCCTTACATCTCAGCAACCTTGCACACAGCTCCAACTCACTTGTGTGCCATGTTGCCCAGCACACAGGTGTGGAGTCAGACGGTCCCTCTGCATAGGCCCAGGCATCCTCAAGGGGACGCAGTATTTGCACCATCACCTGCTGCCTCCCAGAGTGCATGCTAGCAGGAAGCTGGAACTGGGAGCCGAGCAGGGACTCAAACCCAGGCCCTCTGATGTGGGATGTGGGCGTCCTAAGCAGCCTCTTCACTGCTGTGCCGAATGCCGAGTGCCTGTTCTGTTTGATGTGGACAACTCCACTCTCTGAATTTCTCTAAGGAATGCTACTGGGAACCGCCTGCTCCAGGCCTGCTCACAACTGCTGCAGGTCTGGCCCTCAGCCCTGCGTGCCATGGGCCTCCTCCCCTACTTCCTTCCGTCTTCCGGTGCCAGCATTTGTTTCTTGTCTAGGAACCATCCTACAGCTCAGCAACCACCTACTAAAGTCTCCCTTCTTGGGTGTCCTTGTGCCCAGCCCTCCCCTTGCCTGGAGGTCTGGAGGAGGGTTGGCTGGATGGCTCGAGTGGTGATTGAACCACGACGTTCCCTGCTGTTTTATTCCTTTCCTGAACCGCTGTGAGCCTCTGCTCTCTTCCAGGCCACAAGCCCAGTCAGTCAGTGACAGAGAAGAGAAAGGGATCAGCTTCTCCTTGAGTTTCATTTTTTTTTTAAATGAATCCTTAATTTGGTGACCTTGTGGAGTTAGCATCTTATAAGTCCTCCCTGTCCCAGTGATTTCATTTACTTGCATTTGCAATAATAGAAGTCTATTCCCCCCCACCCATGCCTCACTTAACGTTGTATAAGTTCCTTTGGGCTGAAGGATCAAGGATTAGTATGCATATATTATTCATTGCAAAACTGGTCCTCTCCAGTGGTCTCCAGTGGTCCCCCATCAGCGTCACTGACTGAGCCTTTCACTCAGAGTCCTCCTGCCAGGGTGATTCTCTGTCCCATTCTCCTCTTTTGAGAGAGTGTCAGACTGATGTGAGTGTAGATCAATCTCCAGGTGTTGTCATCACCCAAAAGGGCGAAGAGAGCCAGATCACTCGCATGGTGGTGCAATCCGGCCCACAAGGCTGAAACTGCTGACACCAAGCGCTGGAGACTCAGCTCGGACTGTGCTTAGAAGTGGCAGGGGGGCCAGCACTGTGACGTAGTGGGTAAAGCCACCACCTGCTGTGTCAGCATCCCCTATGGGCGCTGGTTCTAGTCCTGGCTGCTCCACTTCCTATCCAGCTCTCTGCTGTGGCCTGGGAAAGCAGTAGAGGTTGGCTCAAGTCCTTGGGCCCCTGCACCTACATGGGAGACCCAGAGGAAGCTCCTGGCTCTTGGCTTCGGATCGGCGCAGCTCTGGGGAGTGAACCAGCGGATGGAAGACCTCTCTCTCTCTCTCTCTCTCTCTCTCTCTCTCTCTGCCTCTCCTCTCTCTGTGTAACTCTTTCAAATAAATAAATAAATGTTAAAAAAAGTGGTGGAGTAGGCAAAGAGGAGTCAACGGGTGTTAACAGGGGCAGGGGAGTTGGAGCACCGGTACGTTGGAGGTGCAGTGTTCCTCGTTGCTGCTCTGCCTTTGGCGTATGACCAGCCAGTCAGCCAGCCAGGGGTGTAGTAATGCTTGGTAGATGCCTTCTAAGTGTCTGGGGATATCATCCTGACGATGACAGACAGGGTCTTGGTCCCCACAGAGCCAAGGGTCAATGGATGTTCATTCTGTCTGTGCTACTTTTGGCCTGTCGAGAAAGGGTTTTGAATGATGAAAAGCCAAATAAGTGATATTTTTTCTACAATTTTTTTGAGTATCAAGGAGACAAACTTTATTTATTTATTTTTAAAGATGTTTATCTGAAAGTCAGAGAGGGAGGGTGGATGGGAGAAAGAGAGAAAGACACGGTGGGAGAGAGATCCTCAATCTATTGGTTCACTCCCCAGCTGGCTGTAACAGCCAGGGTTGTGCCAGGCCAGAGGCAGGAGCCAGGAGCTTCTGCCAGATCTTCCACATGGGTATCAGGGCCCCAAGTGCTTGGCCATCTTTTGCTGCTTTTCCCATGGCATTAGCAGGGAGCTGGAACAAGTGGAGCAGTCAAGACACCAACCTGTGCCCATATGGGATGCTGGCATTGCAGGCAGCAGCTTACCTGCTATGTCATAATTTGCTTTCTCAGTTATCCCCTACAATACTCCCCAGTTTTCAGACAATACAGGGTGTAGGTGGAGAAGGGAGTGGAGAAGAAGGATGTGCAAAAAAAAATTTGTGGCTGGCACTGCGGCTCACTAGGCTAATCTTCCACCTAGCAGCGCCAGCACACTGGGTTCTAGTCCCGGTCAGGGCACCAGATTCTGTCCCGGTTGCCCCTCTTCCAGGGCAGCTCTCTGCTGTGGCCAGGGAGTGCAGTGGAGGATGGCCCTAGTGCTTGGGCCCTGCACCCCATGGGAGACCAGGAGAAGCGCCTGGCTCCTGCCTTTGGATCAGTGCGGTGCGCTGGCCGCAGCGCGCTGGCCACGGCGGCCATTGGAGGGTGAACCAACTGCAAAAGGAAGACCTTTCTCTCTGTCTCTCTCTCTTACTGTCCACTCTGCCTGTAAAAAAAAAAAAAAAACAAATTGTAGGACCCATTTGACTGTTGAAATGACTGTCCTTAGGGTACACTCATAAGCTAGCTTTTATTCATTCATTTGTTCAATTATTCATTTATCAAACATTTACTGTGTGCTTACTATGTGCCAGACACTGTGCTAAGTGCTTGAAGGTCAAAATCAAGTAAGAACTAAGACTAAACCCTCAATGACCATTTAGGCTACTAGAGGAGATTGTCATGTAAGTAAGTATTTGCATACAATATAATAAAGATATGTGCAGGATATGGAGGGGAACAAAAGAGAGATTGACCAACTCTATCTAAAGAAGTTAGCAACTTTTGAGCTGAATTATAAAGGGTAGGTATGAGTTCACCAGGCAAACAAGAAGCAACAGCACAGGGCAAATATTTGCAAACAGCAAGGCAAGGTAAAGAATGAAAAGTATGGTTTCAACAACAGAGAGTCACTGGTGTTTCTTAAACAAGGGAATAGCAGCTATGCTTCTATTTTGTAAATCATAGTACATTTTATACAGTCCCTCCTGTTAACATCAAGGAAGAAAGTGGGAGTGAGACTAGAGGAAGGGACTAGAAGTGGGGGTGTTTGTCAATGTTCTGGTTATAATTCACAAAAGCCCAATTCAAATTAGCTTAAGTTAAATATATAAACAGATAGTGAGTCATATATTAGCATTGAAAGGCATAAGGCCGAGCTGGATCCAGGAACCCAAACAAGGTCACCAGATGTCTCTGATCTCTTGAGCATTTGGCCTAGAGGTTACGGTACCCACATCCCACCCCAGAGTGCCTGGGCTTCAAACCCAGTTCCAGCTCCTGGTTCTAGCTTTCCACCAACATGCACAGCTCAGTGGTGATGGCTCAAGGAGCAGTCGGGCTTCTGCCACCCAAGTGGAAGGTTTAGGTTAAGTTTCTTATTCTTGGCTTCAGCCTGGCCCAGCCCTGGCCATTGTGGGCATTTGGGGAGTGAAACAATGTACGGGAGTCCTTACTCGCTGTCTCTCTCTGCTTCTCAAATTAAACATGCACACACACACACACATATGCACACGCAAATTTTTTTCATTTAAGAAATTGCTTTTGTATTGAGCATGTATATACATTTCTTGTCATTACTCAATATATGTCAGTATACCATGCTATTTGCATATCATTTCCATTGTACTAGAGACAACTCCAAGTAATCTGGGGACAGTTTGAAGTATGTGGGAAGACTGTATAGGTTCTATGCAAATTTTATGCCATTTTATAAAAGGGATTCAAGTGTCTTCAGATTCTACAACTATAGTGGTTTTCTCTGTGTTGTAAGACTCAGGGTGCTCTCTCTCTCTGTGTGTGTGTGTGTGTGTGTTGAATTATGGCTTCTTTTCCTTATTCTGACTCTAATTTTTCTTGAATGTATACAGATTATTTCTTATATATAAGAAAATAACAGTAAACACAAGGCAACGAGACACCGAAATACCTACTATCCTGATTTTGTCTTCAGCACAAGGCCTGGAAACCATTCGCAGTGGGCTTAATAGAAACTAAGATCACGAATCTAAAAGGATTTGGAGAACGCTGCCTCTCTGCTCCGCTTGGTTCTCAGGTAGAGCTGCGACTGACAGGAGGAATTCCAAGAGAGCTGAGCCACCGTAAATACCGGGGTCCTCTGCATCTGTCCATGCAGGGAGCCACAGCAGAGAAGGAAGCAGAAACCCCAGTGGAATTTGATGTGGGGAGGAGGCCGTGTAGAGAGAAACACAAAGATGAGAGGTGATTTTACTGGTGACATTGGCCGCTTGGATGTCTGGATGCTGAAGTACTTGTGAATAAGATTCATAGAACTGGACTTAGGCTGTTTGAGTAGAAAAAGTGGGACTCACTCCATTTTTTTTTTTAATTTGCAACAACTTCCTATATTACCCATCCATCACTCCACCCCCTGCTCCAAGATCATAAACCCCGCCACAGAATCTAAGTCACTAAGGTTTTTGGAGTCTGACACAGTTGGAAGCGTGAAACGCAGTCTTCTGGCGAGGCAGAGAGCAAGTGGTTTGGAAATGTTTATTTCCATGAAAACTAAGCTATGTTTGCTAGCTGTCTGTTGGAAGTTCCAAGCAGAAGCCACATTGGGGGCCCTGGTCAGCCAGCCAGGAACTTGTGGCTGAGTCCTTTTCCCCAGGAGAAAGCAGGTCCAAGGCCTCCAGGGGCAACTGCGTGCCTCCACTTCCCCTTCCCCAGCAGGCCGCATTGTGGTTTTCTGCAGAGAAAACAGTGCTGATGCCGAGATTAATAACCCACAATACCCTCAGAGGCCCGTGAGCTTTAAACATGTTTTCCAGGGCCGGCTGATTAAGAGTCAGAGAGAAGATTCCATCTTAATCAACAGCATGAGTTTAAATTTTGGTCTCCCTGGCAAAGTATGTGCAAGGGCCATTACCTTTCATTAATTACACCATAAACAACGCTTCAGCAGAAAGGGCCACTGCCGCGGGAGGACAGGGAAGGCAGTGCGGGCGCCCTTTGCATGATGGTCACATCCTGCACCCCGGGAGACAAGCCCTCCCCTCCTCACCCTCTTGTAGGAAAGCTCAGCTCTAAGCGGACGGGGCCCTTCCCAGGGAGGGAGGACTATATCCAGCGGAATCATTGTGTGATACTCCCCTGTGCACTGTTGTCCAAGAAAGCAAGAACAGCAAAGATGGAAAGGACAAAGGCTTTTTTTTTTTTTCCAGCTGAAGCAGTGACTGTCAAAGCCCTTACATGAGAGATGTTCTTGGGACTTTTCCAGATTATTTCAAGAAGGCAAGTGCTTTCTGAAAGTGAGCGTTCCGCTTTGGGGTTAAATTTTGAAGGCCATCTGTGATTGATCGAGTAGAGCGCTGATAAAATGTTCTGTCCTCTGCTTTCTCTCTGAAGCATCCTACATTTCTTCCCTAACTCTGTATCCTCGGCTCAGTCGCAGGAGGCTGGATCACAGCCCGCAGCACCTCATGGTGTTCGGCTTTATGGGAAGACTGCGGTAGGCACTGGCGGTTTCCCCTAAGCCCTAATTTTGGAGTGGTGGTGCGGAGGGGAGCATCTTCCGTTAAAACAAGCCTGCACCTGAGATTTGAGGGTTTACATAATGGATGTCATTTCTACTACAAGACATCAAATCGGAAAAGACAAGAGTGCCGGGGCTGTGGGAGAGCCAACGCGAGGCACTGGGTCAGACAGGACTATAGCACTAAGAGTACTGAGCCAGACACTGGGCTAAGCTCTTGGCATGGATGGCCTCATTTAATCCTGAACAGTCTGTGATCTGTGAGTGCTTGAATAACCTGCCCACGTCCACGTCAGCATGGGTTCCGAATTCGAATCCAGATCATTCTATACACTAGCCCATGTTCTTACACCCAACCTTGTTCACTGAAAGGAGCAGGGTGCAGGCACCTGTGGTTAACCTGTCCTCTTAAGAAACTGTCTTCGGGCCGGCGCTGTGGCGCAGCGGGTTAAAGCCCTGGCCTGAAGCGCCGGCATCCCATATGGGTGCCGGTTCAAATCCGGCTGCTCCTCTTCCAATCCAGCTCTCTGCTATGGCCTGGGAAAGCAGTAGAAAATGGCCTAAGTCCTTGGGCCCCTGCACCCATGTGGGAGACCCGAAAGAAGCTCCTGGCTCCTGGCTTCAGATCAGCGCAGCTCCAGCCATTGTGGCCATCTGGGGAGTGAACCAGCGGATGGAAGGCCTCTCTCTCTCTGTCTCTCTCTGCTTCTCCTCTCCTCTGAGTAACTGTGACTTTCAAGTAAAATAGATAAATCTTAAAAAATAAAAAAAAGACACTGTCTTCTGAGTTAGGAGAACTGTTTCCCACTTTGAACCCCGCTCCTTCATGAGCTGCAATCACAGGGCCCACACCCAGGGAGCCCTGCGACCTGTCACTCTCTTTGCCCTGTGGCTTATCGGTGTGATCAGAGCCCGCCTGCTGAAAGCACTGAGGGCTCTGTGACCAGAGTTTTTGGAGTTTACCCCAAGGGACAGAGCAGCCAGAAGAGGCGCGCTCCTAATATGGCCTGGTGTTCACTAGAATCCCTGGTTCCACTTCTGAGTCACGCAGAGAACAAGGGGAAAGCTAATTGCCTAGTCTGTTTCCATTCTCCAACTTTTCCATTGTGCCCATGCGGCTGTTAGAGAATGTTGCTAGGGCGTCATAGCAGAAGGTACCTTCGGGGCTGTTTTCCTGACTAGCCCATTTTCCTTGACACTGCCATTCACAGTGCTGCTCTGGCTCTAAGCTGATGTCCCCTCCTTGCCTTGTCCCCTCCCACAATGTCTGTTCCTATAGAGCAGGACTCTCGACCAAAGCTGGGGCAGTCAGGATCCCGTTCCAGGAATTAGGAATTGGCAGTGAGCAGAGGTTAATAGTTGGACCTACAGGGTATGAACTTGAAAGCCATTGCTAACAACCAGATAAATGCATTAAGAGAGCTGTGCATTAGATAGAAAAAAAAAAAAAAACAATCACTTGCAGAGAAAGGAGTGCACATGAAAGTGGAAGTCGCAGGGGCTGGCACTGTGGCAGGTTAAGCTGCTGCCTGCAGTGCCGGCATCCCATACGGGTACCGGTTCGAGTCCTTGCTGCTCCACTTCCGATCTAGCTCTCTGCTATGGTCTGGGAAAACAGTAGCGGATGGTCCAAGTCCTTGAGCCCCTGCACCCGCGTGGGAGACCTGAAATAATCTCCTGGCTCTTGGCTTTATATCGCCACAGCTCGGGTCATTAAGGCCATTTGGGGAGTGAACCAGCGGATGGAAGACTTCTCTTTCTGTCTCTCCATCTCTCTGTCGGTAACTCTATCACTCAAGTAAATAAATAAAACTTTTGAAAAAAATAAAGAAAAAGAAATTGGAAGGCCAACGGAGGGCTTCCCTACCTCTGTTTCTGTGTCCCTTCCCCTGGTCCATGGCTCTGGACACACCCAGTATTCAAAACAAAATAATAATGAATCCTTTTTGTCGTTGTTTTAAACCAGCTTCAGACAGCTTCTAAATTTGAACAAAGAATTCTACCTTGTCTAAGCTTTCTGAGTTGGTCTACCACATAATCTGTTGCAACCGTGTTGTCAAGTCCATTTCCCCGTAGGTAAATTAATTTTGCTCAGTCCTGAAGGCATCATTTATCTTGTCTGTCTTCACAAGGTGAGAAAGGAGGTATGGATCAGCACCACTGGTAGATAAACAGCTTAAAGGCGAATGTATTTGTGATAGAGAGCATCTGTTATCTCGGACTATGATTGACAGCACATTATCTAACTGGGGTTTTGCTTTTTTTTTCCTTTTTCCTCTTCATGCAGCCTACAACCATGGGGATGCTAGGAATATGAATCTCGTACACAAAAGCGATTGCTTTTCATTACGTCTATGGGAAGACAGACAGGAGCCGGGAAGACTGAAAATCTTTGCCGATGCTGCGCATCAAATGGGAAAGGGAAGAAACAGGGGTGGGCCAGGTGCTGTGGGGCAAGGGCCCAGCTGCGGGGTCCACAGAACTAAAGTTTGCTGCAAAGTTTTCAGCAGAGCCACGGTCTGCAACTTCCTTCTGTCACACGCCCTGCAGGGACAGCCAGGAGGGTGCGTGACACCCGCGTGAGTTCCCGGGAGCTGCTATACCAATGCACCTGCAAGGGAGGACTTAGGACAACAGCACTTTACTGTCTGACAGTCCTGGAAGCTCGAAGCCCAAAATCAAGGTGTTGGCAGGACCACGACGGCTCTGACAGCTGTAGAAGAGACTCCTTCCTTGCTTCTGGTGGGCCCGTGTGCTCCTCAGTGTGCAACTGACTCCACTCTCCGCCTTGGTTCTCCCTTGGTGACCTCCCCTTGTGTTTGCACATCACCTTCCATGGGTGCCTGCTTCTATCCAATTTCCCTCTTATAAAGGACACCGGTTCTATTGGACGAGGGGCCCCCCCTATCCAATGGGACTCTGATTGTCTGCAATGATCCTATTTCCAAATACTTCACATTCTGAGATACTGAGGGCTAGAGGTTCTGTGTGTTAGAGATTGGGGGGGGGCGGGGAATATCTCAAACCAAGGCAGTGTCCATGGCCGGTTGGCATTTGTGAGCTTGACTTGAAGCAATGTGCATGCCTTGCTATAATGGGTGTGTGGAGATAGCAGATGAGTTTCAGCATGGGCAGCTGGTCAGAAGATAGCCTTCACAAGGTACCAAGATTGAGGACTTAGCCGAAAGGAGGAAATAAGCAAGACTGTGACCCTGGGGAGCCTTGTTCAGAAAGGAAGAGGGGCAGTTTTGAGAAAAGCACCCACCCAGTTGCTTAGATTGCCTCCATGTCCACCAGTGACTAACATGCAGGGCGAGATGGGAAAAACTCTATGTTTTGCCCCCAGAGTTTCATACACTGAAGCTTGGTCTCGAGGTGGCAGTTCTGAGGTGGTGGGACCTTTAAAGAGGTGGGGTCTCATGGGAGGTCATTAGGTCATAGGACTTGACCCTTCGAAGTGGAGTTCTTGCAGGAGTGAGTTGTTGTAAAGAGAGGCCACCCGATGCACTTGTCCCCTTCTGCACCATTCCGGTCCCCTTCCGCCTCCTGCATCATACTGTGATGCAGCCAGAGAGACCCCCAGTAGATACTGAACAGGTGGGGTTGCCTGATATTGGACTTTCAGAATCTGAACAATGAGCTAAATGAATCTCTTTTCCTTTATAAAGTATAACACTTCAGATATTTTGTTACCACAATGGAAAACAGACTAGCACCTATCAGAATCTATACCAAATAATACCAAAAGTGAGTTATTGTGGTCACTGTGATTCCACCAATACCCTCAGATGAATGGGTCCCAGGAAATCGTGCTTATATGAAAATCAGGCAGGTGGCAGCAGTAGGTTCGGGGTTGGGGATGGGGAGGAGGTAACCTCCGGGTCTATCTTGATGTAAGGTTTGGCCCTGGAAGAAGTAAGTGGGATCTTTTAGCAGGATTTCAACCAAGGGAGATGGGCACAAGGCTTGTTTACAACGCTAGCATGGGATGGGGGTGGTACTGAGAAATGGGGGCAGAAATCTTGCTGAATGAATTAAACATGGAGTAAGCACTATGTCCTTCCCATTTTTACTCCCATCACGTATAGGGCATGTTTCAAAACAAGGTCTCAATGAACATGTGTGGTTGAAGGAACACTTGCATGCACAACTTGGTTAGGACTGGCTCAGGAGAAGGACAGGACTGAACCTAAGTGATAAAATTGTTATTTGTTTGAGAAACAGAAAGAGAGTGACTGATACATGATACAGTGCTGGCTCAGTCTCCAAATGCCTGCCAATGGCTGGGGCTGGACCAGGCTGAAGCCAGGAGCAAGGAGCCAGGGACATAATCAAGCACCCCCCATGTTAATGGCAAGAGTCCAATTTTTTGAGCTGTCCCAGCTGCCTCCTAGGGTACACATGAACAAGATGCTGAAGTCAGGAGCCAGAGTCAGGATTTGAACCCAGGTGCTCCAGTATGGGGTACCTGGTGTCCTAACACATAGGCTACATGCCTTCCCCTGAGCCTGTGTAAATCCTACTGTTCAGAGAGGCAGAGGGCAGAGACTGACATATTCAGTCTTTTGTTTTTTTGTTTTTTTGTTTGTTTTTTTTTTTTTTGACAGAGAGAGAGAGAAAGAAATAAAGTCTTGCTTCCGCTGGTTCACTCCCCAAATGGCCACTACAGCCGGCACTGTGCCAATCCAAAGCCAGAAGCCAGGTGCTTCTTCCTGGTCTCCCATGTGGGCGCAGGGGCCCAAGCACTTGGGCCATCCTTCACTGCACTCCCAGGCCACAGCAGAGAGCTGAACTGGAAGAGGAGCAACCAGGACTAGAACCCGGCACCCATTTGGGATGCCAGCACCTCAGGTGGAGGATTAACCAAGTGAGCCAGGGCGCTGGGCCTGACATATTCAGTGTTAATGCCATTTACCCCTGCTATAATATGAGGAGGAAGAAAACATGAGGTAGCAAGAAGGGGAGGGGAGACTGGAAGGCATTATAGCTGCTGCTGAGCTGCCTGTTGTGAATTCAGTTTCATTATTGGGTTTGTAATGTATCAGTAGGTGCTCAATATTCAAATGTAAGAATGTATTGTCTTTCTATCTGAAAGATGCATTTGAATTACCCTTGTCATTGTTTCTCTCCATTCCTTAATTGGTTATATTGATTTCTTGTGCCTGAAAAATATATCAGAACCAATGCATAATCACCATGAAGAAGCCTTATTCCCATGAAAGAGCTAGAAATATTCCTAGGCTAGTTAGCACCCCCATTGAGTGCCTGACCCCTGCTTTTATAGCCCACCAGTCTGCTCTAAAGGCAGAGGATCTGGGGTGAAATCTTGATTTCTGGTTATGTAATAGAAGACTCATAGCATTGGGGGTGCTATTAGAGAATTTTTTTTAATTCCAAGTAACTCCCACAGAGGAACTTGCATTGACTGCTGAAATCTGATCATCTAGGACATTCAAACAGGCCCAGGGATGGACTACTCACCTGATGGCCTAGCAATCAGCTTTACCATTAGACGACAGCCTGAGCATCTGATTTAGTAGATCTGGGGTGAGACCCAAGAACCCGGATTGTACTATCAGTGTTGTGTCATCAAGTCATAACAATGATTTTGACCATGTTTTAGAACCACTGTGTCAGATAAGGGGTTTCTAAAATTATTTCAGTCAAGTAGCCCATAGATAGGAAACAAAATATGGCATAGCAGCAGGACCTTTGGGGAGGCCAGAGAGTGGAGGGCCATTAATTTAGAGCTCTAAATTAAAGGAGTCGTCAAATATAGGCCATTGTCCAGTGATGACGGTTAAGTCTGATCATGAATATTAGATCTGATTAAGCCTATTGACTTCTAATAGCTGACTCTAAAGATGGGAAAAGAGACCCGTGTGTAAAGGGTCTTACAGTTTGAAAATGGTCCAGTCATCTTCACTGGGCTATTTGAAAACCTGTTTAGAAATCAGAGAAAACCAAAAGAGGAGCTAGGATGGAGCTCTAAGACCCTACCCCAGTGAGTATACAGTGGCAAGAAGTCCCCAGTGCTCACAGTTTGCAAGCCACTGGTGGAGAATTATTGGTCTGGACATTTTTCTCTTCATTTGTAGAAGCAAAAGTGATTCCTATTCCATTAACCTCTGGAAGGATGCAGGCGTAATCCCTGATAAGAAGGAAAACCAGGCCCGGCGCCGTGGCGCACTTGGTTAATCCTCCGCCTGCAGTGCCGGCATCCCATATGGGCAGCGGTTCTAGTCGGGGCTGCTCTTCTTCCAATCTGGCTCTCTGCTATGGCCTGGAAAAGCAGTAGAAGATGGCCCAAGTGCTTGGGCCCCTGCACCCGCATGGGAGACCGGGAAGAGATCCTGGCTCCTGGCTTCAGATTGGCACAGCTCTGGCTGCTGCAGCCATCTGGGGAGTGAACCAATGGAAGGAAGACCTCTCTCCCCCTCTCTCTCTTTCTCTCTCTCTCTCAGTCTATAACTCTACCTCTCAAATAAAAATAAATTAAATATTAGAAAAGAGAGAGAATGAAAGCCATTCCTATCATTTCACCACAACCACACAGTACCCACTGGGGATCCAAAGTGTTGCTTTCTGCGGAAGATGTTTTTGTTCATTCCATTTCCTGAAGAGGCTCATAGTGCCCCTTCTCTCTCTGATGTCCCTACCTCTTCACTGCACGCACAATATTTCCTGGATCCTCCTTGGAGGAATGCATGAAATTCCTTTCTTTCTGTCATGGAAGTACATTGAAATGTTCTAGATTTCTTAGAATGGGTCAATCCCTGTACCACCTTTGAACATCTCACATGGCATATTTCCAAATAGTTATGACACAAAAACATTGACCATTTTACTATGTCTTTACCCCCACCCCTACCCTCCTCAAAAAAGCTTTGTACCAGGGTTAAGTGAAGAGGATAAAAGAAACAAAACCCCAGGCTCCCCATGTATGGTCCAGGCGAGGTCTGGTGAGAATACTCACAAGAGTAAATCATCCTCCTGCCCTGGGCTTTCATGATGTACTGCATTGATTCTAAGACACATTTCTCCCACATGTTCTCTGAAACTGGATGGCTGTTTTCAATCCTTTCAATCACTGGTGGGTCTTGGCTTATTTGGCAGTATTTTTCGGAGTTGTATATAAAATACTAGTGCGTTGACAATAGATGGTGATTTAGATTCAGTGAAAACAGTCATTTAAACTCTTCTTCCTGAAAGTGGCTTATCTCACTCATCTCCAATCAACACCGTTGGAACTAACCTCTTCGACTGGCTTTGAGTTTGATATGAAGAAATCACAGCTTTTGTCAAATGCATTGATGGAAGAAAAGATATAGCACATATAAGATCTATCAATCAGGGCAAGTGCTGTGGCGTAGCAGGTAAAGCTGCCGCCTGCAGTGCCGGCATCCCATATGGACAATGGTTCAAGTCCCAGCTGCTCCACTTCCATTCCAGCTCTCTGCCATGGCCTGGGAAAGCAGTAGGAGATGGTCCAAGTTCTTGGGCCCATGTATCCATGTGGGAGACCTGGAAGAGGCTTCTGGCTCCTGGCTTTGAATCAGCACAGCTCCAGCCATTGCAGCCAGTTGGGGAGTGAACCAGCAGATGGAAGACCTCTCTCTCTCTGCCTCTCCTTCTTTCTCTGTGTAACTCTGACTATCAAATAAATAACTAATCTTTAAAAAAAATCTATCAATCTAGTAGTCCTGTTTTTCAAAGGCAGTTCATTAACTCAATCAGCAACTTGAACTGAATACCTACTATATACCAACTAAAGTTCTAAATGTGGATATATATAATACACACACACACACACACACACACATATATATATACACACACACACACACACACACATGAGTCTTCCCTAGCCTTGGAGGATATGTTGCATGATGCTCTGTGAATGCCTGAAACTATGGCTAATGGATACTGTCTATAAATATATATTTTTCTATATATACTTATGATAAAGTTCAACTTATAAATCAGGCACCATGAGACTTAATAATGAAATGTAGAAATTATGACACTGTATTATAATAAAAGTTACTTACAATTTAGTAATTTAAATGGTGGGGACTGATGTGATAGAGCAGCGAGAAGGACTGTCTGCCTTGTGTTGGATTAGATGATGGGAGGAGCACTAAGCAGTACAAAAAATGTTGCCTGAACAAAAGAACTCAAGGTAAAGGCCAAGGGGAAGAACCCCATGAGTACATATGTGCAATGTGTGCTAGCATGTAGGAGGAGCCATGGTGGGGGCACCATCCAGGTTTCATAGATAACTTGAGGGACAGCGTCACATACAGGTGGCAGGAGGTGAGAAGAGTGTGCCGGGCACAGTGAGGGCTCCAACAGAGACAGTTTCATAGGAGATCAGAGAACAGAGATTTGTTCATATTGGTTCTTTCTGCAGATAGACTGTGTGATTGAGGCTAAGCCAGATGGTGGAGAGTGTTGGTTGAAATTGGATTTTTTAAAAGTTATTAATTTATTTGTTTTATTTGAAAGACAGAGAGAGGCAGAGAGATAAAGACGGATGGATGGATGGATGGATGGGTGGATGGATGGATGGATAAATAGGTAGATCAATAGACTCTCCCATCTTCCCATCTGCTGATTCATTCCCCAAATGGCCACAACAGCCAGGGCTGGGTCAGGATGGAGCAGAAGCCCAGATTTTCAATCTAGACCTCCCATGTGGGTGCTAGGGACCCTGACATGTGATGCCAGGGTCACAAGCAGTCTTTTTTTTTTTTTAAATAAAGATTGTATTTATTTGAGATACAGTTACAGAGAAGGGAGAGATAGAGAGGTCTTCTATCCTCTGGTTCACTCCCCAAATGGCTGCAATGGCCCAAACTGGGCTGATCCAAAGCCAGGCACCAGGAGCTTCTCCAGGTCTCTCTCGCAGGTGCAGGGGCCAGCGCCCATGTGGGATGCCAGCCCTGCAGGCAGAGGCTTAGCCTACTACACCACAGTGCAGGTCTCCCGAGCAGCCTCTTAAGTGTCATCAAATTCTTGCCCCAGCATTGGATTTGAAGGTGATAGAGATGTGTTGGGTTGTGGGGAAAAAATGCAACCCCAAAGACAATCAGACACCTGTCTGCTGGGCCATGCTTTTGAGAGAGGGAGGAGGTGAGTGGCCTGAGTCCCTGGATTCCTGTATGGTGACACTCTTCGCGGACTGCCATGAGGCTGGCATTCTCTTGCCCTCAGCATGAGGGGTTGAGCCTGTCCCCTTAACAGGGACTCAACTGTTGTTAAGGGACTTAACTGTTGTTAATCAGAGGGATTTTAGCCCACTGGCCTCAGAGGAATCCTTATTTCTGGCCCCATTTTTTTTTTAAAAAGATTATGTATTTATTTGAAAGGCAGAGTTAGAGAGAGAAAGAAAGAGAGACAGAGAAAGAGAGAATGAGACCTTCCATGTGCTGGCCGTAATGGCCAGAGTTGGGCCAATCTGAAGCCAGGAGCCAAGAGCTTCTCCCAGGTCTCCCACATGGGTTCAAGGCCCAAGCACTTGGGCCATCTTTCACTGCTTTCCCCAGGCATGTTAACAGGAAGCCGGATCAGAAGTGGAGCAGCCAGGACTTGAACTGGTACCCGTTTGGAGTGCCAGCATAGCAGGCGGAAATTTTCCCCACTACACCACATTGCTGGTTCCTCTGGCCTCATTTCTACTCCCCTGCTAGGCTGGACCCATTTTGGATTTTTTCGGTGTAACGGAGGCAGCCCCAGGGGACTAGGCAAGGTCTTTGGAGCAAGCGGTAGACAGTGTGCTGGAGACACAGTGTGGGCCCTGTTTGCCTGCTCGGTCTGTGGGATAATTTCCCAGCCGGTGGGAAAGGTTGGCCAGGGGATGTTGTCTGTGAAAACAGAAAGAAGCCTAAGTGCTGACTCTTTCTTGATTCTTCTCTCTCCCTTCCACCCTGGCACTGGGAGGTGGATTCCACGTCTTGCCAGGAGCGTCCCTTCTTGTAACTGACTGCTCTCTTTCTCCTCTTCTTAAAGGGAAGGGATGGGTTCTTGATGGTTTCTGAAAGGCCCTTAAGTTCTCGGCTGGCAGAGGCTGGCTTCCTTGAGACTCGTGTGGCTGGTACGTGTGTGTCAAGTCTTCACCCAGGGCATCCTGGGAAGCTCAGGTCAGCAAGGCAGCCCCTGCTCCCCTTCAGGGGTCCCTGGAATAGAACCAAGGGTGCAGGAGTCAGAACACACCTGTGTGAGGTGGGGTGTGTGGTGTGTGAGCAAGCTGGGCGACCTCCTCTTCCTCACGAGGCCAGGCCATTAGGATGAGGTCACAGACGTGACGGCTCAGTCAGTGCTGGGTGCTGTACAGATGCCCAGATTCCTGGAGAGGATGCTCTTCTGGAAGATGTTCCCAATCCTTGGGGTGCATTTCAAGAAGAGCCTGCCCCAAGGAAAGCCTCCTTACGTTCTGTTGCTGGTGGTAGGATCCGGGGCAGACCTTGCTTTGCCCAAACGTGAGTGTCTCTAACCCAGTCTGTCGTCAGAGCAGACAACCATCTGATGGCTAGAAATGGAATGTGGGTACCCGGCCCCCATGAAGGAGGCCTTCCCCACCCTTTGTAAGAAGGAAGTACACTCTGCAAGCCAAGGGGGCATCTGCTAGACCAGGTGAAAAATCCCAGCTCACTGACTTGCCTGTGAGACAGGGCAGCATCAGTTTCCATGGGTACCAGCACACGGTTAGAGAGGAGGACTTGGTTCTAGTATGCTACGGCACACCAGGGGAGCCATAGTCTACAACAACGCGTCATTCTTTCCAGAATGACTGGAAGACTCTGAAGGGTCCCAACACATGGAAGTGCTAAGCGTTGGGGAAGATGGAAATGCTAACTACCCTGATTTCGTCACTATGCATTGTATACACATATCAAATTATCCACCTGTACCCCATAAATATGAACACATACCAAGTACCAGATAATAAAATGAATAAATTATAGGATAGAGCGGTAGTCATATCACAGTGATGTTGGAAGGATAAAATGTGAAGATTGGCACACACTCAGCACTCCAGAAGTGGTGGCTACAGTTGATAGAATTCAGGTGGTGGTGTTGCCATGCTTGCTTGGCACGGATTCACAAAAGTTGGGGAGAATGGTCCCCAGGTGAGCCCTGTGTTCTCCTAACAGCTGTGGCTCCCACAAGCAGTCCAGGCAGCTGTTACAAAATGGTATTTGCATGGGGCTCATTTAACACAGTATTAATTTTCAGATACAGCTGGGTCATCCCCACTGTTGACTGGCACATGGCCCCGCACACACAGCCGGCTCTGTGACCTCCAGGTTGACCTCGGGAGGGTGGTTGTTAATTTTACACACATTGCGCACTAACACACACTTCACATGGACTCATTAGTTTTTCTGCTGATCTCCAGCTTTGAAATTATTGCCCTGACTGCAGAGCCCCCACAGACACGAGCTCTCATTATTTTCAGGGAGAACGCCCACACACACCCATAAATCTAGGGTAGCTGCCAGCAGTTGGGCTTTCTCAGCGGTTCAGTGGGTCCCTCTGATTGGAGAAGGGGTGCGTCAGACACCACCACATTGCTCTTCAGCTGGGACAAAGGCAAGCAGGTTGATTCCACTGTACACAGCAGGATGAATGTTGGGTGCACAGGTGACAGGAAGTCGGGTGCATGGTGGATCACAAGCCAGAGAACAGTCAGTAGGGGAACTCAGCTCACACGACTCACATGGGCCCCTGTCCCTTGTACTCCATCTAGTGAGTCCCCTGAAGACGAGGCATTGGACAAAAGGGGGACTCGGTACATCTTATAAAATTCCAGGGGCTGCGGCTGGGGAGCCTGACCAAAGTTCCTCTGTTTTAGGCTGCTGTCTGGAGGGGGACAGTGACCAGCTCCTTCTCACGGAGCATTGGGTGATGGGGGCCAGGACACAGCACACTTTGTCAGAACCTGCCTGTCCATCAGGAGTCAAGGGAAGTGAAGGGGATTCTCCAACTGCATGACTGCCGGCATCCAGGAATAGCTCTCTTGGCTAAGCAGCCTGACTCACAATGCGGAGGGAGAACTGTGCGAACTTGGTGTGTGTCTCGCCCCACACCCTGGAATAGCTGACCTCCGCTGTAGGGCTTTTCAGTGGGCAGCCAGACCCCAAGCTGCTGATGCCAAGGCACTTGGCGGCTGCAGGTCCCCATGCTGGGCGTCATTTAGCATGCATTCTCATGGAACTGTCCGCTCCGTGAGACCAGGGCTCCCCCATCACCATGAGGCCCCACACAGAGCCAAGCCCTGGATGAGCACTCGGAGAATGTTTGTGACTGCTGTATGTCAACATGGCCTCAACGAAGAGCTTGGAGCTGAATCCCGCTTTGGCGGCTGTGTGTGTTTAAAGACGGAAGAACCATTTCCTAGGCACAATTCAACCAAGAGAGCAAGTTACAAAGTGCAACGTGCTTTAAGGTCCCAGTTTTGCAACAGGGAGGGAGCAAGAAAGACAAAGAGAGGAGGAGAGACAGCAAGCAATTGGGAGACAGAGATGTAGGGAGGCTGAAAGAAAGACTAAACCCTGAAATCTTAAGAATGGCTATTAGGTGGTGGTGGTGGTAAGGTATTTTTCTTGTGTCTGTAGTCTCCAAGAATACACATCTATTGGAAGCATTTTTCAATTTAAATGATGAATAGAGCTCAAGTCATTTGGAACCGGTGCCTTAGTACAGCAACTTGGCGAATAAAATGTCACCCTATTAACAGAGTCTCTTTCATCATCCACAGCCACCCTGTTTCCGTGCCCTGCTTTTCCTCCCAGGGCCGGAGTTTTTCTGTTACCTGGAAGAGCCGGGCAGAGAGAAGGAACAACTCCCCGAGCTCCTAGCCATCTAGAGGCTGATTTTCTCCAAGCAAACAGATCTCTTTGGGGAGGTGCGGAGAGATTATGCTGAATGAAGGGGTGCATTAAGGTGAGCGTTAAATAGATGTGTTGCTTTCCCCAGAGCTGCCTGGAAAGATCAAGTGACTTCCTCCACTGCCAGGTCGAAAGTCCATCCTCACAGCGATGCAGGCTTCACTCTATGGGCTCCTGAGTGCTGACCTCATTGCTTCTTCTCTCCAAGGAATGGCGATCAGAAACCCTGCTTCCCAGGGAGGGGTGGCAGGGTTGCAACTGACCTGGAAACTATGGAAGGGGTGGACTGGGAGGGTGGGGATAGGACAGGATAGGAAGGAGCACCCCGGAGAGGGAGCGAGCAAGGGGTTAACACTGTAGCCGATGCTTCTATGACTGCTTGCAAATTTCCTTCCTCCCCCTCCCACACCTCACAGGACCCTGCAGCTATAAATACATAATCCCAGGAAACACATCCGAAATCATACCGGAAAAAGTGCATAAGGATTCTCTTCATCCGACATGAGTTAGAACATGTGTTTCTCCCTTCGCCTCATTTTCCAGGCATTTCTGAATAAAACTTGTTGCTTAATGCGGTAACTATGTAATCCCAGATGCTTTTACATACTGTTCTGCTTCTAGTACATAAAGTCTTGCTTACTTGGCCCTCCTCCATGTGGTTTTGAGTTGTAATCTGCCTCGCCAACCATTGTAATCTACCTTAAATGGCCTTGTGAGCTACAGTGTGGTATAAATCCATTCATTCATTTCATCTAGTGTAAGGTAAAGGTTAAACGGCAAGCGGAACACCTGCCTTTCTGAAATGCATTCGCAGTGTGAACAGTCTACACTGGTGACCATGTGAGGCGCTGTGCCCCATAGGTTCCCTGGAGAGCCAGGTTCCCAAGTCACATAGCTCGACTATCAAATAGGGTCGTGTCACTGCACACTCCAATGTGACCTGTGAGTATGCTTGTATTCTAGTTGGGGTGAAGGCGACAGAGAGGAAATCCAAGAAAAAATGCTCATATTTTTATTTTCTTCTAACATTTCTTTATTTTTACCATTATTTATTTGAAATACAGAGATAGAGAGATCACCCATCTTCTGTTCACTCTCTATGTGCCTGCAACAGCCAGGACTGGGCTCAGCCAAAGCCAGGAAGAGGGCACTCAGGGGAAACAGGGACTCAATCTCCTGAGCGATCACCTGCGGCCTCACAGGGTGTGCACCGGTGAGAATCCTGGAATGGCACGTGAAGCCGGGGCTTGAACCCAGCAACTCCCACATGAGATACTGGTGTCTTAACCACTGGACCAAATGCTCAGCTGCAGGTTCAACCTGGCCACTGTGTACTCCACGGTTTCTGATGAGTGGATCCCACAGAGGACTTTCCTGCAGAGTATCACACAGAGCACACACAGAGCAGGGTCACTACAGCACACACAGAGAGCAGGGTCACTACAGCACACACAGAGCAGGGTCACTACAGCACACACAGAGCAGGGTCTCTACAACATAACAGAGCAGGGTCACTACAGCACACACAGAGCAGGGTCACTACAGCCCACACAGAGCAGGGTCACTACAGCACACACAGAGCAGGGTCACTACAGCACACACAGAGCAGGGTCTCTACAACATAACAGAGCAGGGTCACTACAGCACACACAGAGCAGGGTCACTGCAGCACACACAGAGCAGAGTCTCTACAACATAACAGAGCAGGGTCACTACAGCACACACAGAGCAGGGTCACTACAGCACACACAGAGCAGGGTCACTACAACATAACAGAGCAGCGTCACTACAGCACACACAGAGCAGGGTCACTACAACACACAGAGCAGGGTCACTACAGCCCACACAGGGCAGGGTCACTACAGCACACACAGAGCAGGGTCACTACAGCACACACAGGGCAGGGTCACTACAGGACACACAGAGCAGGGTCACAGCAGTAGAGCTTTTTTACTACCTCCCAAATATGTTGTCCTCTGCCTACTCATCTCCAGCATATATTTTCTCTACTCCTTTGTTTTTTTTTTTCATTATTTTTGTTGATTTGAAAGAGTTACACATAGAGACAGAGAGAGAGAAAGAGAGAGAGGTCTTCCATCTGCTGGTTCACTCCCCAGTTGACTGCAAAGACGAGAGCTGCACCTATCTGAAGCCAGGAGCCAGGAGCTTCTTCCCATGTGAGTGGCAGGAGCCAAACACTTGCGCCACCTTCTGCTGTTTTTCCCAGACCAGTAGCTTGGAGCTGGATTGGAAGTGGACCTGCTAGGACACAAACCGGCGCCAGTGTTGGGTGCTAGAGTCGCAGGTGGAAGCTAAACCTGCTGCACCATGATGCTAGCCCCAAGCCTCCCTTTTTCTTAAGGCACCAGATCCCCTGCCCACCCTAGATGCTTTGCAGTCCCTTGCCTAGAAGTCCACCCCACCTGATTTCATTCTTTTTCTTACCGCTTTCCTCCACTGGTTCTTCCTCCTGGGTGTCTCCTTCTCAGGAGGGCATCACCAACCACGACCATGTATCAAACATTACAACTTCCTCCTCTTCCTCTGATTTTCCCCATCCAGTTCTCGGGCTTATTTTCCACGCATTGCTCCACGCTGCCAGGAGTACTACATGCCTTGTTTATTTTCTGCCTGGCCCATGAGGCAGCAGTTGAGAACTGTTCTGCACATTTCCGGCACAAAGGACAGTGCCTGACACAGAGTGGACACTCTAATGGATATTTGCTGGTGGAGGTCTGAGGCAGGGCTGAGCGCTTATTTTCTTGTTAAAGATGCATGATCCTCAGATGACTTCGTATGCATTCTGGTTGTTTCATTAGAGGACAGTCTTGCCACAAGCAGAGACCTGGCTTGCGCGCGTTGCTGAATGCAAGCGATGGCCCTTGGCCATCAGAGGCCTCTTTCCTTTGACCTGTCCTCCCAACCCCATCCTGGACAGGCTGCTCCTTCCCAGGCACTGTGCTTCCTTTGTCACTCCTGTGACGCCGCCCTCGGCCTTGTCTTGGGAACATCTCCTCCCTCCTAGAGAAAGTCTTCCTTCTCTCTGCTTCTGCTGATTTAATCTCTGCTTTTTCATCCAACATGGAAGGAAAAGAAAAAGCCTGGTGTTTCCTCAGGCGGATGAATCCTGCAGCGCTGGGACCTGGGACGGGAAAGGACCTCAGAGGTCAGCTAGCTGCCCAGAGCAGCCAGGACTCACACCAGTGCTCTGATATAGGCTACTGGCAGCGGCTTAGCCGGCTGTGCCACAACACTGGCCAGCCCCTGAGTACTTGGTTTCTGAAAGCCTTCATTTCCTTATCTGTAAAACGTACATAAAATATCTGCTGGCTAATAGGATTCTTGCAAAAATGGGATGAAGTTATGTCTGGAAAGGATGTCGCATAACGCCCTGGGTCTAACTGTGTGCTTGAGATGTGACACTGATGATGATAACCTTAGCTAACATTTAATTTGTATTGACCATTTAGTATGTCAGACATTAAGAAGGGCCGAACATAAATTAACTCATTAACAGAAAATGGTGGATGAGATTATTGCTTTCATTATCATCACTGTTATCAGATTTGAATAACAGAGGAGGGTGACAAAGCGATTTTCCTCTTGGAGGAGCCATTACTTGGTTGTTAAAGTCAGTGGGGTGCATCTAAGTCCATGTGGGGGGCTGGGGTTAATTCTACTAAAGAGGAGTGGCTCAAGGAGGAATGGATGGAAGGAGCAGGC
Source organism: Oryctolagus cuniculus (assembly GCF_051225735.1). NCBI lineage: Eukaryota > Metazoa > Chordata > Mammalia > Lagomorpha > Leporidae > Oryctolagus > Oryctolagus cuniculus. The sequence goes on along the minus strand of NC_142867.1, from coordinate 113,933,720 downwards.
AGCCAGGCAGCCAGCAGCGCCCTGGGCAGAGCTTCTGTGGTTTGTAAGCACATGGCTCTCCGGAGGTGGGGGTGAGAGGCAGGCAGGGATGGGTGAGCATTTTGAACCTGCAGAAGAGTCATAGCAGGTCAGACAGACCCAGCCTTGTGAGGAGACTGACTTGAGCCACACAATGATGTAGATAGTGTTGTCAAAGCGCTCCAGAAACATTGAGCCCGCAGACCATTTTGCAAATTGCCAATAACATACCATTTTTATTTTCAAAATCACTAAAGAAAATGGAGCAGTAGAAAATTTCGGGACTAAAACTGCAATCCAATTCCTGTAAGAGAAGATAGGTTGTATATGAATGGTGCTTGTGGATGCAAGTAGCCAGCTGGTAGCAGCGCTCTAGCAGAAGGGGGCAGGGGGCCATTTAAAGAGAAGAGTGGGATTCCAGTTACCAAATCAGACCCTCAAACCTACAGTGCTCTGCCTAAATTGGTGTATTTCCAATTCCTAACATATCAGTTTCTTTTTTTAAAGAATTGCATTTATATAAGGGGAATGGTTTTCATATATACAGATTTAAGAGTATAATGATACTTACCACCCTACCCTCACTCCCATCCCCCCTCCTCCTTCCTTTCTCATTTTTCTTTCCATTTTTACAATGATGTATTTCAATTTATTTTATAAGTATAAGCTTAACCCTTCATTAAACAAAAAATTCAAGAAGTAGTAAGTAGAAACACTACTGTTCCTCAAGAGTATAGACAAGGGCTATAAACAATAATCAAATTTCAAATGTCAATTTTGCTCATATACATTACTTTTTTTGTACTCTGTGTATTGGTACAAGTCAGGGAAAACATATGATCCTTTTCTTTTGGGGACTGGCTTATTTAACTAAGCATGATGGTCTCCAATTGCATCCATGCTGTTGACGAAAACAGGATTTCATTCTTTTTTACTGTTGAATAGTATGCCATCATGTATGTATGTATATATATATATGTATATATGTATATCACAATTTCTTTATCCGGTCATCAGCTGTTGGACATCTGGGTTGATTCCATATCTTAGCTATTGACAGTTGAGCTGCCATAAACAAGGGAGTACAGACAACTCTTTCATATTTTGATTTCATTTCCTTTCTATAAATTCTCAAAGGTAGAATGGCTGGATCATGAGGTAGATCTATTTTCAGATCTGAGGAATCTCCATACTGTCTTCCATAATGGTTGCACTAATTTATATTTCCACCAGCACTGTATTAGGTACCCTTTTCCCCACATCCTCACCAACATTTGTTACTTTTTGATTTTTGGATGATAGACATTCTAAGTGAAGTGAGGTACAACCTGTTGTGATTTAATTTGCATTTCCCTGATGGCTAGTGATCCAGAACATCTTTTCACATGTCTGTTGGGCATTTGTATTTCATCCTTTGAAAAATGCCTGCTCATATCCTTAGCCCAGTTCTTCTTCTTTTTTTATTTAATGAGCATAAATTTCCAAAGTACAGCTTATGGATTACAATAGCTTCCCCCGCCCCGTAACTTCCCTCCCACGCACAACGCTCCCATCTCCCGCTCCCTCTCCCATTCCATTCACATCAAGATTAATTTTCAATTATCTTTATATACAGAAGACCAATTTAGCATATATTAAGTAAAGATTTCCACATTTTGCTCCCACACAGAAACACAAAGTGTAAAATACTATTTGAGTACTAGTTATAGCATTAATTAAACACCTAAGAGTAACTGTGTATTAATTACAGAGTTCAACCAATAGTTTTAAATAGAATATACAATGCAACTTTTGTATTGTTGTTAGCACCAATAGTTTTAAGTAGAATATATATTGTTGTTAGCCCAGTTCTTAACTAGATTGTTTTGTTGTTGTTGAATTTCTTGAATTTTTTATATATCCTGGATATGAATCCTTTATCAAAAGTATAGTCTGCAAATATTTTCTCACATTGTGTCTGCTGCCTCTTTACTTTGTTGAGTGTTTCCTTTGCTGTGCAATAACCTCTTAGCTTGATGTAATCCCATTTGTCTATTTTTGCCTTTATTGCCTGTGTTTCTGGGGTCTTATCCAAGAAGTCTTTGCCTATGCCAATGTTATGTAGTGTTTCCCTTATGTTTTCCTCTAGTAATTTTATGGTTTTGGGTCTTATATTTGGATCCCTGATCCATTGTGAGTTGATTTTTGTATAAGATATAAGGTAGGGGTCTTGTTCTATATTTCTGCATGCAGAAACCTAATTTCTCAAACATCATTTGTTGAAGAGACTGTCCTTTTTCCAGGGAGTGATTTTAGCTCATTTGTCAAAGATTAGTTGGTTGTAGATGTGTGGATTAATTCCTGGGGTCTTTAATCTGTTCCATTGATCCACACATCTATTCTTGTGCCTGTACTAAGCTGTTTTAATTATAATTGTCCTGTAATATGTCTTGAAATCTGTATTGTGATACCTGCAGCTTTATTTTTATTATTTAGGATTGCTTAGTTATTTGGAGTCTCTTGTGCTTCCATGTGAATTTTAGGTTATTTTTTCCAGATCTGAGAAGAACTTCTTTGGTATTTGACTGAGATCGCATTGAATTTGTAAATTGGTTTAGGTAGTATGGGCATTTTTATATTAATTCTTCCAATCCATGAACATGAAAGTTTTTTGCATTTTTTGTGTGTTTTCTTCTATTTCTTTCCTTAATGTTTTATCATTTTCATTATACAGATCTGTCACATCCTTGGTTAAATTTATCCCAAGGCCTTTGAATTTTTTGTAGCTATTGTGAATGGAATTGATCTTACAAGTTCTTTCTGAGCATTGTTTTAATACAATTTCTAAACTGTTTTATAGTAGGTGCTTACTAAGAGCACTTTTGTAGGGGCTCCTGTAATACTCAGGAGACAACAGGGGAAACAAGATGGAGTTTCCTAGGAAGTGGCTCTCCCCCTCTCCCCAGGCTCCTGAAGCCACCAGAATTCCAGGATCTCCCACTTGTTCCCTTCCCAGAGCCGTACCCAGGGCTTCCAATTTCAGAATTTCCCACCTGCAGTTCCCTCTTTCTCCAGCGGTTTCTCCCTTCCCCTGCTCTCGGTGGTCAGCCCTTCTCTAAGTTCCAGGTTCAATACTGTCCCTTAAGAGATGCGCTTCCCACCCACTCTGTCCACACTCTTCAGGCTTGTGGGGAGCTGTCTGCTTCTCGGCACCCCTTGCTTCATTTATTTGATCTGTTTTCTGATTAATTGTTTCTCTACCAGATTCTAAATGCCATGGGGGCAGAAACCAGCACTGTCTCATTTCTCAGCACCTAGCACAGTGCCCGAGGTCTAGGAGAAGCTTAATAAATTCTGGTTAAATGAGTGGAAGTTCAAGTTCTCTTAGCTTATAACACACATATGGAAAATATGAATATCTAGAACATTCGTTCTTTCTCAACTCTGTTTAAATTCACGTAGGAGATTAAAGCAACTGAAGACGGGTGACATTTGATCTTGGCTTATTCCAGGTTTAGTATAAGATTGTTGAAATCTACTAACTGAAGTAAATAGTTTGATTTGAAGCTCATTTCTATTTGGGTAGTCAGGAAGTCTTTTCACCATTGAAAACAGAAATAAAAATGCTGTTCACCATGGATGCCCCTTCCTCTCTCGGATATCAATGACATTTGGATATCTTACATGCCATGGAGGCAAAAATCATGGTGTCTTTGTTACAAAACTGTAAAAGATAAAGATGAAGTGCAGACTCTCATTAACAGTTGGATGGAGAACCCACTGTCCGCCAGGCACTGCAATAATGCTACAATAATACTTGGCATTATGAGTATTTTTCTCATTTTATTAATGATGAAAGTGGGGCTCAGAGAAATTAAACAGCTTCCCCAGGTCTTCAGACTAAGCAAGAGGCAAGAGCCAGGATCCAAAGCCAGTTTTGTTCCATGGCAAAGTTCAAGTAATTAACCTCTTACTGCAAACAATGCAACCATCAACAGCGAAGAGCCAGGAACTGGCATTCTAGAAAAGAGAGCTACTCAGGTTGTTCTCTTTCTTTGGGCCAGCCCATCAAACACGTACAAAAAACTCTTAACCTGCACCAGTGAAGGATGAGCGTGCTATTTCTAATTAAATAAATGAAGGTCAAGAAGAAGGACTTGAGAGCAATAGGCAGGGCCGAGAAAGCCTCTCGGCTGAATTGAATTAGCTGGGTTTTCATGGAGGGAGGAAGGAGGAGGAAGTATTTGCGTCAGTGCATCCTTCTAAGTCCTCACACCTGGCCCCTCCAACAACATCCAGTATTGGCTCTACAGCCTTTGGGGCTTGGCTCGAGATAAAGCCGGGGAGTGGGGGGAGCTCAAGGCATCGAGGGCCCTAGGAGCCAATGTGGGCCTATAAGAGTCAAGATCCCTGAGGTCCCTGAGGAAGCACAGGGATGACCTTCAAGGAAGCAGTGGGTCTTTGTGTCCCCTCTGCTCCAGTGTCATGAAGGGACATGGGGCTGATGTCAGCGGTTCCTGGCACTTCCCCTGGAACTGAGGATGGCTTCCAAGACAGCTGCACCAAATCTGAAGTCATTGCCATTTATGTAAGATGACCACAAAAGCCAAAATCTAAACCAAGAGAGCCAAGGAGACTTTGAAAAGTGATGGAAATGTCTCTTCCCTTGATCTCAGTGATGGTCTCATGTCCAAAGGCATCAGGTTGCACACATTAAATAGGGACACATGTCAATCATACCTCTAAAGCAATTTAGAATAAACAAACAAGCAAACAAATAAGAGAGGACAATGAGCATCTTCCTACAGAGAAGATGCCCATGCTGCTCAGATGGGGGGTGGGGGGAGTTTGATGATGACTTGGAGAAGTTGTCTATGCAATCTGGGTGGCATATTCCTATTTTCCTGTCTATGTGTCTGGCTTGGAAAGAGAGAATGGTCGGCTGAGCTGTAACACAGAGAGCTTTGGTTCCCGCCTTCTTCATGCTCTGTACGTTCTTTCCTAGAGGACAAGTGTGCCCTCCTCTCAACAAAATGATGCTACGAAAAAGATCAGCTCAGGTGAGCAGGGGGAACCCTTTATGGTCCGGGAGGTAGGATTTTGCATACTGGCATTAGCCAAGGAAACATGTGCACGTTCCTCTGCCCTCTGCCCTCCCCAGGGTGGGATCTGTGTGAATGTGTACTCATCCTGTCCACTTCCATCAGGTGCCACTGGCTCTATTTGAGTATACACTTATTGGACCATGCTGTGATATTTAGTAGGCACTTCAAGTGGGCATCCAAGAAAGCACTTCCTTGGTGCCAACATTTAGTGCAAATGCCTCATGAAGATTAGGATATTATTATGTTAATTATCAGTCAGATCTACAAAATTTGTTAAACTATCTGATTTTAATATAATGTTACCACAATTAGTGATTATGGAATCTTTCAACTGCTCACACTTAAAAAATTATATCTTGATATGTAAGGTAAATTGTTGCAGTTCACCTAATCATTAGATTTGACCCATAAAATATTTATTAAGGATGCACAGTTTTAGTTTAACTCACATTGTTAGCACAACTACCATCGACTGTCACAGACAGAATTTTCATGAGTTTCTTACTTTCATACTCTGCCTTGGCCATGAGTTTCATTTGCCTGAATTTGTGTTTTAAAACCATATTTTTTACTAATTCTAGGTCCTTTTCTCAACTTCACGAATACTTTGTATTTCATGTACACTCCTCGTCTATGAGATTCTAAGCTTTCATAAAAGGTAGGTAGAAAAAATATCCCTTAATGTCCTTTATGGAGACAATGAGAGACAGCAGACAGGAGTGACCTCAAACTCTTGCCACTCAACCCACAAATGTACCAGCATTCACACCCATCCCTTCCTCCTTGCCTCCCAGGATGACAGAAGCTCTCTCCTCCTCCCATCCAAGTTCCTCATGCTCTCTGAATCTCAGCCTCCCCACCCTTCTCAGTGAGTCCCATCTCAGCCTCCTCAAACCTTGCTGCAATCTGTCATTTCCTTCAGTCCTTAAAATATCCTCCAAATTTCTCACATTGTAAAACTACTCCCACCTGGATCCAATCTCCGACAATCCACCAATGGCTCTATTTCTCCTCACATTTGAAGATGCACTTCTTTTATTCATTCATTTAAAAAATATTTGAAAAATATTTTGAGGGCCTGGTGCTGTGGTGTAGTGGGTAAAGCTACCACCTGCATTGCCAGCATCCCATATGGACACCGGTTCGAGACCTGGCTGCTCCACTTCCGATCCAGCTCTCTGCTATAGCCTGGGAAAGCAGAAGATGACCCAAGTCCTTGTGTTCCTGTACCCACGTGAGAGACCTGGAAGAAGCTCCAGGTTCCTGGCGTAGCTCCAGCTGTTGTGATCATCTGGGGAGTGAACCAGCAAATAGAAGATTTCGCTCTTTCTCTCTCTCTCTCTCTCTCTCTCTCTGTGTGTCTCTGCCTCTCTATAACTCTGCCTTTCAAATATATATTTAAAAAAAACTTTAAAAATATTTTTTTGAGAGGCAGATAAAGGAGGGAGATAGAGAGAGAGAATGCTCCTATCCACTGGGTCACTCTTCAGATACATACAATAGCCAGGGCTGGACCTGGCTGAAACTGGAATCCAGGAATGCAATCCAGGTCTGCTATTTCAGTGGCGGGGACCCAGACACTTGAGCTGTCTCTGCCACTGCCTCCCAAGGTCTACACCAGCAGAAAGTTGGAGTCTGGAGCCAGAGCTAGGTATTGAACCCTGTACTCCAGTGTTAGAAACGGATGTCCTAGCTGCTGTGTTAGCTGCTACGCCAGACACCTGTCCCTGTACCTGAGCTGGAAGAGCCACTGCCATTGCTTCCTCATTGTATTCACTCATGATAGTCCGGTGTGTACTCCCACCACTTCTGTGGAGCTGGTTTATCAAGCTCACCCCTGCTCTCTTCGTGTTAAATGCGTTAGGTGCTCCTCTACCCTTTGTTTGTTTGGCTTCTTGGTGACATCTGTCACTACTGATGGCTTCCTCCTTGGTCTCTTACTTTGGTGCCTGCAAAGCAACATTCTTCTACTCACCCTCATGTCTCAGTTTCTTTGTTAGTTCCTCTTCTGTTGCATGTTTACAGATTCCTTAGGATTCTACTCTCATTGAACCACTCAAAATACACTCTCTGAGCTATCTCTTCACGGTTTTTGTTCACATTTATGTTTCTAAGCCCCAAATCTGGTGCCACCCACCCACCGACCCATTCCCAGAGCAGTTAGCACAGGATTTCTCATATAGAAAGCTATTCCAGTCACATCACTGGATACCCTCCTTCGTGTCTTCTGATTGCCTTTATAATAAAGCCAACTTCTCAGCAGAGCCAATGGAGCCTGTGCTCTCCAGCGTCCACCTCTCCCCCGACTACTTGGCGGACTTTGCAGTCTGGCCATGCTGGACTTCCTTCAATGTCTTGGATAGCCCATGCTCTTTCAACTCAGAGCCTTCCTCCACCCAATTCATTGTAACTGGAACTCTTTTCTCCTGGCCCTGCTGCCTGTTACCATCTGACCTCTGGGAGAACTTTCCCTGAGATATCTCAAGGCCTGTTGACTTAGGATCTTATAGAACTTCTGTACATTTCCTGTCCAATAGTCACTCTACTTCACTGATACTCTCATTTGACTGTTTACCACTCCATCCCATCTCCTAGACTAAGCCTGGATATACACCAGAAAATGAAAATTATTTGTTAAGTGAGTGAATTTACCTAAATAATATCAACAATTATCTGAACATTCGCGTTTGAGAATTTTCGCATCCCTTCAGGATGGTGATTCTTGGCGCATTCTCCCACTTGCCCATCAACTTCTGCTTCCAAAGCAACTTGCTCATTCATAGCAACCAGGCACTTTCATAACAGTGTGGAGAAAAGGGCTGCGGCATCCACCGACGGCTGCCTTGTGCTCCTACTGCAAGAAACTGGGTGTGAGTTTAATTGAAAAGGTGTCTCACGTTGGAATTAAACAACTCCCGCTATTCTTGTCTTCAGACTTGCTTGGTATTTGCACATATGCTCTGAAACCTGCTTTGAGTATGTTGACCAACAGCAGATCATGAAAACATTTTCCTTTTGACGTCTCAAAAATTATTATAACCTCAGATGTAGCTTCATTAACTTTTAGATCTAGGTTTTTCCAAAGGGAAAAACCCTTACAAGTTCTAATGGAAAAATAGCATTAGATATGCAGACATTAACTGCATAGAAATCTTATAGGGGCATACTAATTTCATGCAATGGAGAAAAATCTTTTCAGAAAGGCACCTCCTTCTGGGTGAGACACTAGTAATCGGGAATGAGTCTTCCCAGAATATGAAAGGGGGGTGGGGTGGCATCTGAACTAATTTTTAATCCCATTGTTGGTATAGAAATTTTCCTAGTGTTTTTCTTGTCTGTATCAGGACCTGAAATCTCAGGCCAGGATAAGCCAAATGTTTCTCCAGAATCCAACATTTACTATAAACAGCAGGAATATCGAGGACTGTGCTCATACCCTGCAGTGCCAAGAATCGTGTGCACATGCACATATTGGGTTTTATTTGGGATTTGTCGTTTTGTTGTTGTCGAGCTTAAAATAAACGGCCAGTGGAGCTTTAAATGCGGTTCAAAGGAGCCCAGCAGGGATGCTGCATCACCACCAGGCTGATAGGAGCATGATGTTCTGAAGACAAGGAAGGGAGTAGATGACCTTTCTGGAACCCTCCAATCTCAAGGTTTTATGATTCTGTGCACGTCCTCTGTCTAGACATGAAATGTGGATGCTTCTGCATTTATGGCTGCAATATGGGGGAAGTCTAACTGCTCCACCTACAGTCTGATCCCAGAAACTGCTCCGCTTTGGCAGGAAAAAAACAACAAAGCAAACAAGTCAGAGGAGGGAAAACTTGCTAGAAAGAATGCAACTTCAGAGTAAGGTGAGGAGGATATTTGCAAGTATCTACGCTTAATTTTAGTTGAGCTCTTCAAAGTGACTGTAATTTTACCATCTGTCTTGCACAGTTATCAGCAATTATTCCTTCATCCATTTAATGTCTAATGGACAGAGCTCCCAAGAACAAAGGAGATGGAAAGATTGGCTGTTCCTTTGACAGGTGGGAACAAAGCCTTGAAAAGGTCCAAGGTGACACGGTGACCAAGCCAACACCCAGTGTTCCAGCGACAAGCAGGACACCGGTGTGAAGATTCCCCGGCTCCTGGGGCTGACCCACACTCGGTGCTGTCTTCAGTTTTATACCTTACATTCTTGCTCCCCTCACCCATGGACCCATGGCTCCCTCTTCCATGTCTCAGGCAACCTGAGCACACCTTGTCCCCTTTGGCCTTCTTACCTTCCTCACCTTTATCTTTACACATTTTCCCCTTTCTGTAACTCTCCAGATCTGATCAGACATGGATCACTACTGTCTCCTTCTTGTCTCTCAAACACACCAAACACCTGCCCTGAGGCCTCTTCTCTCAGACACACACACAGCCTCCTCTTTCTCCCATTCAGCCGTCTGCTCGGATTGGGCTCCTTCAGCCACCTTATCAAGAACATCACCCCACGGTCTCCCTTGGTTATTTTTTTAAAGATCAATGAAACATCCATGTACCTCCAAACGTGATGTGGATACTGAACAGTGCACGAGGCACAAAGCCCTCCCCAACCTGCCAGGGTCCAGCGCTCACACTGGGCTGTCACTGAGACTGGGGTGTTGTCCTTTAAACGAGGCTTCTTGTTGATGTCCCAGAAACTCGAAAGTCCCCCCTGTGTTTCCTCTTTCCTTCCCTGAAAACGTCCCCATCCTGCTCTTTAACAAAAGGTTCTTGCCATAAAAGGCAAGTTTCTAAACCATTATTTCTTAAGGTGCCCTAAGTCCAGTTCAACCAGACTGAAACTGACCAGCTGAGCTGCATGTGTGCGAAAAGAGACTGACCTACAGATGATGCCTGGAGCCAAAGCTGTGTCCCCCTCAAGGAACCACAGTTGGAGAGCGAACAGAAGCAGAAGAGCTGTGCATTAAGGAGTCCAGAGGTCACGGTACCCACTGCCCACAACCTTCTACATGTCAACCAGCACGTGGTCCTACTGCGGGCCCCGCCCATCAGACACTTCCCTGTGCATGTGGCAAATGTCACAACTTCTCTTTCCTGAACCCACAGAACTTTCCCCAGACCCTGAGGGGAAGATTTCAGTTTTGCCTGTCTCCATGCTGGCCGGCCACACATCTGAAGCCTTCTTTTTCCCAAAAGCTTAGCACCGCAGATTGGATTTGTGCACAGACAGCAGCAACTGTACCTCATCGGCAACATCGCCGACAAGGATGATTTCTTGCTTGACCTCACCGAATAGCTGAAGGGCTGAATTCCTGAGGAGGAGGAAAGCAGGGAGAGAACCAGAGGAAACGCTCTGAAACCAGGTGGTCCTTCAAGCTCTCAGGCCGGGTTCTATGGGGGCCTTTCCCCATCAACAAGGTGCTCAATTTCAAATTGTTACTCAAGCAGCTGGAATATTGGCACCCTTAAAGTAGCGGGGACTTCCATGGCAGCTGCTAACTCAAAAAGATAATTAACACATTTCCTAATCCCTGTTTGACAGTGCTAGGAGCAATAGAATTTTGTAAGGATTATCTGTAATAACCTGGTAAGTGACTTCACAGTCATCAAGGGACAGCTTTTCCCACAACTCAGTTACTGTGAGAAAGGTTTGCAGTTGGAGTTGCCTGCGTGAGGTCATGCGCATAGCCGCTTCAGAGGGAGTTGGAGCACCTGCCTCGGTGGCACTGTGTCCTTCCCCTAACCTTCTCGAGAGTGATCATTCCAGCCTAAGAGCTCACCCCGAGACCTTGAGCATCTCACGGTCGCATTTGTGGACGTGTTTCTTCTTCTGCAAATAAAAGCTTGGACTCAGGATGCCTAATGTTCGAATAGGTCCATCGTTTTGTGATTCCATACAAGGTTCTCAAAGGCGGGTTAAGATGTTTGTCATTCACTGCTACGTGTGAATTATTCACAGGGGCTCTAACCTGGAGAAAGAGCTAACACACTAAAAAGTTGAACAGAGCTTGAAGACCGCTCCCATCAAAGGGGAGTACATAAAATAGTAAAAGGGCTTCGGATTGCAGATTTAGAATCCTAACAATGACAACCACATACAGAGTGCCAACCATCAGACCTTGGGATGGGTACTTTGCAAATCTTATTTCAGTTCCTAGCATCAAAGCAGTGCATCCTAGTGCATAGCCACAGGCTGTGGAACGCGCCAGACCGGAGTGTGCGGTCTGCGTTCAATTCCTGCCCTTGTCAGATACTCCCTCTGCGATTTAGGGCCCATTGCCTTAATCCTTCCAGTCTCAAGTTTATTCATTTGGATAGAATTTATCCCAACGTTTTTTGGGAAGATTAAATGAGATGATGCAAGTGAAGGGCCCTACTGGAGGACAATCAGATGGGGGCTGTGGATGCTGGGGCCCATCTGGTGCCTCAGGCCCACCAGGTGAGAAGTGACAGCACGATTCAAGCACAGTTGTATGCTCCGTCTTCCCAAGCATGAGGATGGCTGCTGCTCCCTGGCTACCTTCTAAATCTCACAGAAAATGACGTGTACAGCCCTGGATAACCTAGAACCGTGCAGGGAAGTAGTTGTTAGGTGACACCATACAAGCCCACCACGCTAGCAAGGAGGAAATCCCATGCGAGACAAAAATCACTTTGGGATAAATAACAATGAAAGTTATCGAAGTCTGTGGGATTCAGAGAGAGCAGTTCACATAGGGCATGTTGGGGCTTTAAATGTTTATAAAGGAAAAAAATGAAATCCATGATCGGAATTTCCATGAAGGAGCAAGTGGGGAAAGAAGAGCAGCTTACACACAAAATAAGTAGAAGGGAAAAAACGGATGGGAGCAGAACGACAGACAACAGAGAAAAAAATCAACCAAGCCCAACATCGGTATCTTTGTTCCTTGGTTGGCTTTCACAAAACGCCCAAGCGTAGGTAGTTTATAAACCACAGGAAGGTGTTTCTCAGTTCTGGAATCTGGGAAGCACAAGATCAAGGCACCAGCAGGTTTGTGTCTGGGAAGAGCCTGGTTTCAGCTTCCAAGATGGCACCTTGAATGCTGTGTGCCCTGGTGGGGTCTACACTGGCCCTTCCACGTGGAAGGGATGGAGAAGCCATAGGCAGCTCTCTGAAGGCTGTTACATAAGGGCCCTAACTCCATTCACCAGAGTGGAGCCCTCTTGATCCAATCACATCCTACAGGCCCTCCCTTTAATACGATCACATTGGTGTCTAAATCTCAACACAGGAAATTTGAGGACACATTCAGATCATAGCAACTGAAATTAAAAAAAAAAAATCAGTGCAGTTGATAATCTTGGGCCAGCATTGTGGCACAGCAGGTTAAGCCGCTGCTTAGATGCAGGCATCCCATATCAGAGTGCTGGGCTGACTCTTGGCTGCTCTGCTTCTGGTCCAGCTCCCTGCTAATGTGCCTAGGAAAGCAGCAGAACATGGTCTAACTACTCTCACCCACTACCCACGTGGGAAACCCAGATGGAGTTCCAGACTCCTGTCTTTGGTCTGGCCCAGCCCGAGCTATTGCAGTTATTTGGGAGTGAACCAGCAGTTGGGAGATTCTCTCTCTCTCTCATAAATACAAGGAATTAGAAAGGAAGTATCACTACACGTTGCACAGGGATTAAAAGGGTTATAAGGGAATGTTACATGCATCCTTAAGGCAACAAATTTCATAACTCAAATGAAAAAATTTCTTGAAAAACAGTGTATTAAAACTGACAAGAGGAGAAATGAAAATATAAAATAATTCCTATTAAGAAACTGAATTTACTATTAAAAATCTTTCCACAAAGAAAAATCTAAGCTTGCTCTGTGGATAAGGCAAGATTTCTTAGGTGGGACATATAGTGCAGTAATTATGAAAGACAAAAGTTGATAAATTGGTCAATCAAAATTTTAAAATTTCCCTTACCAATAGACATTAAGAAAATGAAAAGCAAGCCAGATTGGAGTAAATATTTGTAATACATAGATCTGACAAGGGATTTCTGTCAATATATAAAAAATTCTTATATGTCAATAGCACAAAAGGGGACTGGTACTGTGGTGCAGTGGGTAAAGCCACCACCTGCAGTGCTGGCATCCCATATGGGTGCCTGTTCGAGTCCTGGCTGCTCCACTTCCCATCCAGCTCTCTGCTATGGCCTGGGAAAGCAGTGGAAGATGGCCAAGTCCTTGGGCCCCTGCACCCATGTGGGAGACCCAGCGGAGGCTCCTGGCTCCTGGCCTTGGACTGGCCCACCTCCAGCCATTTCAGCCATTTGGGGAGTGAACCAGTGGATGGAAGATTCTCTCTCTCTCTCTCTGAACCAGTGGATGGAAGATCTCTCGCTCTCTCTGCCTCTACCTCTGCCTCTCTGTAGTTCTGCCTTTCAAATAAATAAATAATCTTTTAAAAAAAGATTTATTTATTTATACACACACACACACACAAAGAACAACCCAATTTTTAAAATGGGATGTAAAATAGATATTTCACAAAAGAACATATAAAAACAGTAAAAATATACAAAGTATCAGAAAAGGTGTTTAACATCATTATGGTCATGGGAAAATGCAAATTAAGCCACAATAGGACTAAAAAACCAAATGTGATGAAAAACATATATGATATCTCTTTTGTGATTTACTACTGCAAGTAAAGCTACACAAATGAAACTTTTCATTTAATAGAAGACACATAATTGTACCCATTCCAAAATCCAGTTTTATTGTATCATAATGTTCAATGGACCTAAATGATAAAGACTGGCCTTATCAAGTGTTGGGGAGGATGAGGCATAATCATTTTGGAAAATAGTTTTTCATTTTCTTAACAAGTTAAACATTCTCATAAAACCACCATATGTTCTAGCTGTTTTCTAACTAAGTGTTTACATAAGAGAAATAAAGCAAGAGACAATACAAAAATTTGTACAGGAATGTTCAAACCAGCTTCATTTACTTATTTTTCATTTGTAATACAAAGAGATAGACACTCAGACACACGGAGGGAAACCAGACGGACAGACGGACAGGTGGACAGTCAGAAGGAGCTCCCATCTGTGCTTCACTTTTCAAATGCCCACAAGGGCCAGGGCTGAGCCAGCCCAAAGCTGGAAGCCATTACTTCAACTCGGGTTTCCCATGTGGGTGACAGGGGCTCAATTAGCTAATCCATCACCTGCTGGTGGCTTCCAGGGTGGCCATCAGCAGGATGCTAGCATTAGGAGCAGAAATGAGACTTGAACCTATATACTCCTTTGTGGGATGCAGGCACTTTAACCACTAGACCAAATACCTGGTTTTATGACTCTGCAATGTGCACGTTCGCATCTTCATTCCTGCTTTGACTTAGAGTGAACACTATGTTCTCTGCTCTGTTGCTTTACTTTTCCTCTTTTAGGACACCAGAATTTGAAAATTCTTTGTCTTCATCGTTTTTCACAATTTTTTTTAAAAAGATCTATTTATTTATTTGAAAGTCAAGGTTACACAGAGAGAGGTCTTCCATCTGATGGTTCACTCCCCAGTTGCCTGCAACGGCTGGTCCAAAGCCAGGAGCCAGGAGCTTCTTCTGGGTCTCCCATGCGGGTTCAGGGGCCCAAGGACTTGGGCCATCTTCTATTGCTTCCCCAGGTCACAGAAGAGAGCTGGATTGGAAGTGGAGCAGCCGAGAACTCGAACTGGTGCCCATATGGGATGCCGGCACTGCAGGAAGTGGCTTTACTCACTACACCACAGTGCCAGCACTCACAATTTTTCTGGCCATTTTAATTTTTCTTTATGGTATTTTGATTTTCATATTTTTTTAATTAAATTTTCATTTGAGCCTACTTTAATTCTTTCTGAACTTATTTCTCTTCTCAGAGCCATGCTAGCCTTGAATCCTTTTTCCCTCATGCACCTGATTTCTACTGAGGGCCTAGCCAAGGTATAATGATAATAATCAGTGAACCTAGAAAGAAAACGCATTCAGCACATTTTACATGATTAATAGCCTCAGTTGACATCTAACTGAGGGCTTCTAACCCATTTAGTCTTATTAGGTAGGCGGTATTCCCATCTGTGTACCGATGGGAAAACCAGGGTCATGCAATCCGTAAGCCGCACAGCCAGGACTCACACCTGGCTATTCAACTCCAAAGGCTCTTAGCAACAATTCCCCTGGGGTGAGGTTACAGATCAGCCTCCTAGGTCTGCCCTTTCTTGGTGTAAATCAAGCAACGTCTTTGGGAATTTTTTAACTTTACCCGAAGTACAGAGTTGATTGTTGGGTGTATAGATTCACTAGGCATTCCAGTCCATACTCATATTGCAGATTCATGTGTGGTCAGTTTCTGGGTTACTGTTTGTTTAGCACTTATTAAGTGTTCGTTAAATATGTATTGAAGAGAATGACATTTCTACTACTTCATTATTACATTATTTATGCAACCTCAACCACATCTTGGGTACCTTGAAAGAATGCGGGGTGTACTACAATGCTGATCTAGATGTGGTCTTTGCTTTTAAGGAGTCTGGGGTCTGGAACTAATAAGATGCACACAACAACAGCTGACAGAAAGCAGGAAGTGCTGAAATAAGGCTGCCAATCAAGTGCTTTGTGTTTGAAGAAGGTAGGAAGTCAACCAAAGGAAGTCCTTTTCCCCTTGTCTTAGTCTGTTCATGCTGCTTTAACAAAATACCTTCGAGTGGTTGATTTTCAAGTAGAAAATTTTTCTCACCATTCTGGATGCTGGGAAATCTAAGACTGCCAGTGGTTTTGGTGTCTGGTGTGGGCCTGTTTCTGCTTCAAACAGGCACCTTCTTACTGTGTCCTCTCGAAGGAATGAATGCTATGGCCTCACATGGTGGAAGGGATCCAAGGGCAAAAGAGATGAATAGTGCCCCCACATCTCTTCTTCTTTTTAAAGATTTACTTATTTGAAAGGCAGAGTTATAGAGAGGCAGAGAGAGAGAGAGAGAGAGAGAGAGAGGTCTTCCATCCGCTCATTCACTCCCCAGATGGCCACAATAGCCAGAGCTGTGCTGATCTGAAGCCAGGAGACAGAAGCTTCTTCCAGGTCTCCCACATGGGTGTGGGGACCCAAGGACTTGGGCCATCTTCTACTGCTTTCCCAGGCCATAGCAGAGAACTGGATCGGAAGTGGAGCAGCCAGGACTTGAACCAGTGCCCATAAGGTATGCTGGCACTGCAGGCACTGCTACGCCACAGCGCTGGCCCCGCCACACCTCTTCTATAGGCTCATTACTCTCATTCATGGGGACTCATGACTTAAGCACTTCTTTCGGGGCCAGCATTGTGGTGTAGTGTATTAAACTGTACCTGTGATGCTGGCATCCCAAATCAAAGTGCCAGTTCAAGTCCCAGCTGCTCTGCTTCCAATCCAGTCCCCTGCTAGTGCACTTGGGAAAACAGTGAACATCGGCCCATGTACTTGGGCCCTTGACCTGGATGGAGTTCCACGCTCCTGGCTTTGGCCTAGATCAGCCTGACCGTTGTGGCCATCTGGGGGAGTGAACCAGTATATGGAAGATTTTTTGTCTCTCCCTGTCTTTCAAATACATATATAACTAAATCTTTTTTTAAGGCCCTACTTCTTAATACTATCACAGTCACAATAAAGTTTTAATAAATGAACTTTAGGGGGACACACTGAGACAACAGCACCCTTCAAGGTGGTTAGTGTTTTGGACAGTAAGACAGCCAGTGCGGAGGGACTTCAGGGCTTTTGAGCTCATTCGCCAGCTCAGCACCCTTATTTCCTTTATTCCCCCCAAGAAGAAGGTAATAAATTATATGGATGTGGCAAACCGGCTGGCGATTCAGGAAGTTGACTTCCCCTTCCTGCCAGGTACACGATGGATGCATTTCCCAGAGCCTTTTCCAGGGAGGCGGGCCACGTGACTGAGTCTTGTCCAGAGAACATGCACCTGTTTTCCACACACACTTTTCCTTCTCTCCCTAAGTGCTCCTTCAACTAAGAGCTCCCGGCACTGACAGACAGGCAGCGCCCCGGCATGGAAGGAGCCTGTGGAAAGTCGTCCACTGACCAGACCAGAAACGTCCACAGGGGACTTGAGAGGAACAGCTTGGAAAAGCCACTCACCTCTCCGGGGGTCCCAGCTTCCTCCTGCTGAGGACTTGTGTGTATGGACGCCTGTCCAAAAGGAAAAGCTCCCGCACATCAGTTCTTATTCTTACTAGGAAACAGTGTGTTTATCTCACTCCTTCATTGCCTTCTTTCTCTTGGGCAAAGCGAGCCCTGGGGGCAGGCGGGGTGAGTGAAAAGAACCCATCTGCATTTACCAGCTGAGAACACTAACTGTGCACTGGGACAGGTAAGACGGCCTCGTAACAATCACTCAAACAGAAAAACAAGAAAGCACTTTCTTCTGGATCTCAGACATTCAATTTCAATCTAATAAAGACGTGAAATTCAAAAGAATATTCTCTCTCTTTCTCAACTTGATACTCAACATCTTGAGGGTGTTCGAACTCAGTTCTAACAATCCACATAATTTCTACTGTTTCAAATAGACACAAACTTGGTACAAACAAGACTTTCTGCTATCATATTTAACTGATACAGTTTAATAATCATGATCGGCTTTTATTGATTTTTACATAAATAGTTTATAGAATGCCTTTACAAACCATGTTTTCCCAATATTTATGCTACAACACACATTCCTTTATGAAAGTATATTTGCTGAGGAAGTGGAGAAAAACGAAGCAACAGTAAGATTTCAAAACAAACCTTCAGTGATAGGCATATATATATTTGGCAATAATTTCCTTTCATAAAAAATTACAAGTTTGTAACTTCAAAACATACCAAAAGTGCAGTGCATCAATTTAATTAAAAAATCGGTTGTGCCAAATATAATACCTGGGCATCAAAACTTCCCTTTCTAAATATATTCAGATGCACACATTTTTTACACTTATTAAATAATGGTTGCAAAGAGTAACCATCAAAATCTTAGTTACATAATCCCAGCTCTGGATTAAGTCATGGTAGTATTGGTATTTTTTAAAATTCACATTTATTTATTCATCAGTAAAACAGAATACTTGGTAATATTCCCAGAGAAAGAGCCTATGTGTAGGAAGAGGACACTCTTATCACACACCTGCTATTAGTTCATTTACACAGCCAGTAGTGTAGAACTTGTTTCTCACACAGATGTTTCCAGTTGAACAAAATACTACAATCATTATCATGCCAACACTGAAGAATGAACCGTTCCTGAAGGAAGGAACCATCTTGACATTAGTATTTCTTATTACAGTGCTTAGTCTTGGTATTATTAAGCACAAAGAATTTGTCTTAAAGAACATGGGAGGATTAAGGCAAAAGAACTCAGCCTGCCCCCTCAGTTGTTTACTCTTTAGCTTGTTTAAAATTGTTGCTGAGGCTGTACAAATGACAGCTCTGTGGGTTGGAAAGACCAGTCGTCCCAGGGACCCACACGGGGTATGGTAAGTGAGATTAGAATCCTGGTGCTCACAGCATCTTCCCTGGGTCTACCATCAATGACCACTGCTCAGCAACACCCACACTGCTCATTCTCAAATGACACCATTCACTTGCTATGTAGCTTGGCTGTACGAAGGTTACTTTTCATTATTAAAAATATCTAAGAAGAACTGGACAATAATCTATTCAGTCTTGGTAAACTCTCCATTGGATAGTTTGTCATTCTTAGGATCGTTTTCTGCATGGCTGTTGCATTGTTCTTCGGTCATCTTCCTCACATAATTCAGAGGCCCCTTCCCCTCGAAAGCGGAAGGATTTTTGAATGAGCCTCCAATTCTATCCCACAAAGTGAAATACTGTCCATAGTTGTAGTCAAAAAACATGTGGTGGTCTGTGTGGTGAGCTGAGCCATTAATAAATGGCTTTAACACGTGGGGGACGCGAAAATCCCCATCATGAATGGAAATCGTCCAGATGTTAACCAAGACGTACAAGCCCAAATAAACCACCTTGTGTAATGGAAAGACAAAAGGGTAGATGTGGTAAGGCAGACTCTGAAGGAAGCCATCCACAGGGTGAAACGCGTGACTTGCGAATGGAGTGGGAATCTTCCAGACGTGATGAGGCTTATGTATGTGCTGGAGAAGAGGAGCACACAGTCAGCAACACCGACTTCACTCTGCCCTGCAGTTCAGCGGAGCTCTGCACACTTGTTGTGGAAACACCCTGAACCAAAAATCCCTTCGGATCTAGCAACATCACCTTATAAAATGCCCTTCTTCTTTACCCCGAAATGGTGACAACTTAAGTCCCATAAAGAATAGGAACAAAATTTACCTGGCACCTGACCTGACTATGGGTAGGCAGGCACTTAGAGTAATGGAAATTTTTAGAAATGAGAACACATTTCCTACACTGCTGAAGTGTGTGGAATCCGTCCTCTCTCCCCCACACAGGACTTTACCTTATAGACCAGTCTGTGATGAAGGCCTCTGTGAATCCAGTAGATAAGCATGTCAGTGAAAAAGAGGAAGGATATCACACTGAAAGTGAGCTGAATCCAGCCTAGAAAACAGAATAGCAGAACCAAGATTTGGCTCTCAGGATTAGAGTTTACTTTTTTGTGTGTTTTGTTTTGTTAATAATTATTTTATTTAGCTGAGAGGCAGAGCTACAGAGAGAGGGTGAGGGACAGAGAAGGAGAGAAAGAGAGAAGGAGAGAAGGAGAGAAGGAGAGAGAGAGAGAGAGAGAGAGAGAGAGAGAGAGAGAAACTGTTCTATCTGTTGCCAGACAAGCCAGGAGCCAGGAGCCAGGAGCTTCTTCCAGGTCTCCCACATGGGTGCAGGGGCCCAAGGACTTGGGCCATCCTCCACTGCTTTCCCAGACACATTAGCAGGGAGCTGGATGGGAAGTGGAGCAGACGGAACTAAAACTGGTGCCCATATGTGATGCTGGCCTGCGGACAGCAACTTTACCCACTGTGCCACACCCTGCCCCCATTTTTAAAAAAATGTATTTATTTCTTTTCTTTTTTTTTTTTTTTCCATTTAAAAGGCAGAGAGAGAGAGAGAGAAAGAGATGTCTTTCCAAATGCCCACAACAGCTGGGGCAGGACCAGGCTGAGGCTAACAGCCAGGAACTCAATCAAAATCTCCCTCCTGAGTGGCAGGGACCCAAATACCTGAGCCATCAACTGCTGCCGCCCAGGCTGCACACCAGTAGGAAGCTGGACTCAGAGGCAGAGGTCCCAAGGGGCACCTGCACCCAGCGCCTGCCCCAGGAGTTTATTTGTTACACATCCGCCCCAGTTCCAACTGCAATCCTAAACTCACAATCTGCAAGTGACCTGTTTGGGCTAATTCACTGTATTAGAAATTAATCTCCCCTGACTCCTTGGAACATAGTCATTTCTTCATTTCCCTCTCACAGTAACCTGAAACGTCCTGCTACAATGCTTCTTCATTAAACTATAAAGATATTTATGAGACAAGAAAAGGACACTCAAGCTATCTTTATTATTTAAATCTCTGGAAATAATGCTAATTAATCATCTCTTTCCTATTAATCTTTCTAAGACAAATCTTTACATATTATCTCTTTGCTTAGAACTTTATTTTCCACTAAATACCTTAAGCCCAGAATTAACTCCGGGGCCCAGCCCTGTCTTACCTTGCCAACCTCACTATTCTTATGATCCTGCTCTAATCCGCCTGCTTTCTTGGGCGTCTTCCCAATGTTTTTATGCAAACTGTTCTACAAAGCTAGAATGCCCTCCTGCCCTTCACCTCTCCTCACAATCATGCTCACTGTTCAAGACCGAGGCACTCCGCACCACCATGGACAGCTTTTGTTCCTTCCCCTAAGTATTTAACCTAGTAGAGAGCAGGGTTCTGGTGCCAGCAAGCCTAGGCTCCGGTCTCAGAGCCACCACCTGTTTGCTGAGTGACCCATGTGAGTTCCCAGAACCGTTCATCTAGTTTACTCACTTATAAAAGGAGTAAAATAATATGGGGGGGCGGGGGTGACGCTGTGGTGTAAGTGGGTAAAGCCACCACCTGCAGTGCTGGCATCCCATATGGGTGCTGGTTTGAGTCCCGGTTGCTCCACTTCCTCATCCAGCTCTTTGCTATGGCCTAGGAAAGCAGTGGAAGATGGCCCAAGCCCTTAGGCCCCACCTGTGTGGGAGACCTGGAGGAAGCTCCTGGCTCCTGGCTTCAGATTGGCCCAGCTCCAGCTAATGTGGCTATATGGGGAGTGAACCAGTGGATAGAGGACTTCACTCTCTCTCTCTGTCTCTGCCTCCCTGTAACTCTGCCTTTCAAATAAATAATCTTTAAGAAAAAAAATAATAATGAGGGTACTTGAAAAACTTCATGGAAAAATAGAATTAAAAGGTAAGTTTTTATTTTGATGCAAAATTTTTTGAATGTATAAACAGGTTTTTCATAATACACATTTCCCATGAACTTTTTGAAGATCCTATGTAATGCATGGATCTGAAAAACTTTTTTGGATCAAAATAAACTTAGCTTTTATTCCATTTTTCCATGAACTTTTTGAAATGCCTTACTAGTACCTATCTTAGAATTCTTACAGAAAAAAATGGATTGACACATATGAAGAACTTACGAACTTTTGACAAGCACATATGAACATTCGCTAAATGCTAGCTATTATTCTTTCTATATACTAGAAGCATATCTTAATGAAATATTTTCAAAATTTCACAAAAGTTGTCATACAGGACTGGTTATAATAGAACAAGGGAACAATCCCACAGCTGAACAAGTAAAAGTCATTGAAATAAATTACTGCTATCCATCCAATGGAACACTATAACTAAAATACTTATGCTAGTATAATATCAATATTCACTGACATAAAAATATAGCTGTATTTACTGTCACAAGAAAAACGTGACAGTCCCAAACCAGCATGCATAGCAGGATCTCATTTTGTAATGTAAATAATGAAATACACAGGCGTAGAAAAGTGAGAGACTGAATGCCAAACGATGAACAGCTTATAGGGAGCAGGATAATGGACTTCTAAAAAAATCTGTATTTTCTGATTTTCAGGAATTATCATCTACTACTTGACTTAAGTTTGAATTCAGTAAGGATAAGAGAAAACACATACAAGGTCCCATCCCTAATCACTCCGATCTTCACTCAGGCACAATTTTATCTACAACAGATTTTAGACTTAGTTCTTTAAAGAAGTCAACCTGTGCATATATTATTCTCCAGCTGACGGTCTTACTGTTTACTTACCATTTGGGAACTCTCCTATGTCATCATACAACTTGCTGTAACCTCTTAGCTCCAGCAGGAACAATGAAACAGTGGGAATACTTATCCATGGCAATGACTGGACCGTAAACTTAATCTCCCGGTAGACTTGATTCTGAAATTGAAATTTCCAATACTTCAAAATCAAAAAATCTCTGTTAAATAGAGCTAACATAAAATTGTTTGACAGGACTTTTAAAATTCTTTTCTATTAAGGGACTCACCTTCAGTTTCTACAAAATTTTAATAGAAGGGCAAGGATGTATGAGAAAAACATCCCTTTTGTGTTGAGTAAATGTGATATATATTTTAAATTCTGAAACCTTTTATCCTTCCACAAAATCTGCAATTTTTTAAAAGATGTATTTATTTATTTGAAAGAGTTACAGAGAGAGAGGTAGAAGGAAAGAGAGACAGAGAGATTTTCCCTGGTTCACTCCGTAGATATCCGCAACAACCGGGGCTGGGTCAGGAGCTTCAGCTGGGTCTCCCACATGGGTGGCAGAGACCCACATAGTTGGGTCATCTTCCTCTGCTTTTTCCCAGGCCATTAGCAGAGAGCTGGATCAGAAGTGGAGCAGCTGGGACACAAACTGGCACTCATATGGGATGCCAGTGTCACCGGTGTTAGCTTCACATACTATGCCACAATGCCTGCCCCTAGACTCTGTATTTTAAATTTCTATTTATGTAATAGTCATTTCTTTCTTTCTTATTTATTTATTTGAAAGTCAGAGTTACACATAGAGAGGAGAGGCAGAGAGACAGAGAGGTCTTCCCTTTGATGGTTCACTCCCCAACTGGCCACAACGGCCGGAGCTGTGCCGATCCGAAGCCAGGAGCTCCTTCCGGGTCTCCCATGTGGGTGCAGGGGCCCAAGGGCTTGGGCCATCTTCTATACTATCCCAGGCCATAGCAGAGAGCTGGATTGGAAGTGGAACATCTGGGTCTCAAACTGGTGCCGGCACTTCAGGCCAGGGCATTAACCCGCTGCGCCACAGCGTCGGCCCCGCAATAGTCATTTCTTTCATAATTAGCTTCCATTCCTCAAGCTATTTTTTCCCCAGTCCTTGGAGTAACTGATAAATACAAATAATTGAAATAGAAAAATGATTATCGAAGTGAGCACTGTGTATAGGAGGTTAACTGTCCCGGGAGACAACTATATCCCATAGAGTAGATGGGATCAAGTCTCACCTCTGCCTCCAATCCAGCTTCCTGCCAATGCACCTGGAGGCAGCAGATGGTGGCTCAAGTACTTGGGTCCTTACCATCCATGTGTGAGATCTGGATGGAGTTCCTGGCTTCAGCCTGGCCCAGCCCTGGCTGATGCAGGCATTTGGGGAATGAATCAGG